>NC_029788.2:7851860-7862481 GCF_000816755.2 Arachis ipaensis
AGTAGCCTAGGGTTACAAAATATGAGTGGACTATGATGGATGATGCAGAGATCCACTTCTGGGGCCTACTTGGTGTGTGCTGGGCTGAGATTTAAGCAATTCACATGAAGAAGTCATTTGTGGAGTTGAACGCCAGTTTTTATGCCAGTTTGGGCGTTCAACTCCAGCTTTTGATCCTTTTCTGGCGCTGGACGCCAGAATTGGGCAGAGAACTGGCGTTGAACGCCAGTTTACGTCGTCTATCCTTGTGCAAAGTATGGACTATTATATATTGCTGGAAAGCCCTGGATGTCTACTTTCCAACGCAATTAGAAGCATGCCATTTTGAGTTCTGTAGCTCCAGAAAATCCACTTTGAGTGCAGGGAGGTCAGAATCCAACAGCATCAGCAGTCCTTTTTCAGCCTGAATCAGATTTTTGCTCAGCTCCTTCAATTTCAGCCAGAAAAATACCTGAAATTACAGAAAAACACACAACTCATTTTTCCTAAAAACTAATAGAAATAGACTAAGAACTAACTAAAACATACTCAAAACTATATGAAATTATCCCCAAAAAGCGTATAAAATATCCGCTCATCAAGTACCTCATCCGGATGGTAAGAAAGTTACGGGTACTAAGTGGGTGTTTAAAAATAAACTTGGTGAGGATGGACAAGTTGTTCGTAACAAGGCTAGATTAGTGGCCTAAGGTTACGATCAAGAAGAGGGTATAGATTTTGATGAATCTTTTGCTCCGATAGCTAGAATGGAAGCAATTAGGTTGCTTCTTGCCTATGCTGCCCATAAGGGTTTCAAAATGTTTCAAATGGATGTTAAATGTGCTTTCCTTAATGGCTTTATTGATAGAGAAGTGTATGTGGCCCAACCCCCCGATTTCGAACATAAAGATTTTCCAAATCATGTTTTTAAACTATCTAAGGCTCTTTATGGTCTTAGACAAGCTCCAAGAGCTTGGTATGAAAGGCTTAGTGCCTTCTTGTTGGAAAATCAATTTCAAAGGGGAACCACCGATAAAACTTTATTCATTAAAGCATCTAATGATGATATTCTCCTAGTTCAAGTTTATGTGGATGACATTGTATTTGGTTCGGTCAATGAGTCCTTGTGTGAAGAGTTTGGAAAACTCATGACTAGTGAGTTTGAGATGAGTTTAATGGGAGAGCTTACTTTCTTTCTTGGCCTCCAAATTAAACAAACTCCTAGTGGTACCTTTATTCACCAAGGAAAGTATGCAAAAGAACTTATCAAAAAATTTGGCCTTGAAAATTCCAAACCAATGGGAACACCAATGCATCCTAACACAAAACTTGAAAAGGATGATGATGGCCAAGATGTGGATGAAACAAGGTATAGAGGAATGATAGGTTCACTTATGTACCTTACCTCCTCTAGACCGGATATTGTTCAAAGTGTGGGTGTATGCTCAAGGTTTCAATCTCACCCAAAAGAATCCCATCTTTCGGCCGTTAAGCGCATCATTAGATACATTAAGGGAACTAGTGATTATGGCTTATGGTATCCTAAATCTGATGACTTTTGTGCAGTAGGGTTTTCTGATGCAGATTATACGGGAGATAGGGTGGATAGACGGAGTACATCCGGCATGTGTTGCTTCCTTGGAAGCTCTCTCAACATGTGGTCAAGCAAAAAGCAAGCCACAGTGGCTCTATCCACAGCTGAAGCTGAATATATTTCCGCATCTACATGTTGTTCACAATTAATTTGGTTAAAAACGCAGTTGAAAGATTACAAATTAAAGATCAATAGTATACCCCTATTTTGTGACAATATGAGTGCCATTAACATCTCAAAAAATCCTGTTTTGCACTCAAGAACCAAGCACATTGAGATAAAATATCATTTCATTAGAGAACATGTGTAAAAGGGTACTATTGATATTCAATTTGTAAAATTTGAAGACCAACTTGCTGATATTTTTACAAAATCCCTTTGTGAAGAAAGATTCTGCACTTTGAGAAAAAGTTTAGGAATGTTTGATTTAAGTTCTATTGATAACTTGTGAAATCTTGACTCTGCTCAGTTTTGTCTCATAGGAATGGATGAGATAAAAATAAAGTGTGTTGGAAGGGCTGTGATCAAGGGGGAGACAGCGCCTAAATTCATTTCTCATGGGCCCCACCAAATTTCCTTGACCCCACTCTGACCGTTTGGTTAGTTTCTCTCTCTGAAAATCACAATGTCTTTTTGTTGTCTCATTAAATCTTATTGGAAGTGGTTATTGTCAAATCAAATCCTTCCCTTCACCTAATCCCTTGATTCTAGGAAACCACCTTTCAATTTATTTCAAATAAAAGAGAAACTCCTTGGGTATTAACCGCCACTTAATGGACATTTATTTTCCCTTAATTCTCTCTCCACTCTACATTTATTGCTTCTTTAATCTCCCTCCTCCCTCATTCCATTCGGTTTCTACTCACCCCCTTCATATCCCACTTCTCCATTTTCACTACCATGAAAAAGAAAACTGCTCCCAGGAAAAGTGAACGCATTCTCTTCTCTCAAAAACCATCCACTCCACAATCTCATACCCACATCCATATTCACTCTACATCATCATCTTCTCCCTCACCTCCCTCAAAGCAAACCGACACCATGCGTAGGAAGGTCATAGCTACAAAAACTTCTTCAAAGAAGAAGAAAGAGAGAGTTCTCATGGAGGAAGAGGAAGAGTCTCACACATCACCCATTCCGTCTCCACCACCATCTCCACAGAAGAAAGCCACACCCAGGAAGAGTGGACAGAAATCAAAAGGATTTGCTCTGTACAACACCAAGGAACCTGCAAACCTAGAATCTTTGGACTTCAAGAACAAATTCAGCAAGACACACTCTCACTATGACCCTGCCCGATTCAACTCCTGTGCTTCATATGAATTCCATAAAGAAGTCCTGGAAAAGCGTCATCTCTGTGTAACCTACCTTGTCAACCTGGACTCTCTCACCAGCAAGGGGATAAATGTGTCTCCTCTTTTTGAACTGCTTCAATGGACTCCTCTGCTTCACATCCAGAAGCCAGTTTACCCAGGATTAGTTCGAGAGTTCTACGCCAACATGAGACTTATTGATGGCACCATCCATTCATATGTGAAGAGAGTTCACATCACTCTTGACACTGCCACCATTGGGACAGCCTTGGGCTACAAGGAGGAAGGGCCGAGAGCATACATGGCCGAAAAGTGGGACTCACAAGTCGGCGTCACTTATAAAGTTGTTCTTCAACACATTTGCGAGAATCTCTCTGGTTTGGATGGCACTACCCCTACCCACAAAGCCCTCGGACCAACCAACTCCTTGCTTCACAGGATTATCACACATATTTTGACTCCTCAAAGCGGCTCCAACAATAGAGTAATACTCTTTGACTCTCTTATTATCTTTGCACTTGTTACATCTACTCCAATATCTTTTGGTTATCTTATGATCCGACATATGTGAGAATCGGTAAAGAGCACCAAAAAGGCAAATCTGCCCTATGGTATGTTCTTAACCAGCATCTTTGAATACTTTAAAGTTGACCTTTTGAATGAGGTTGTAGAGAACAAAGTGTCAATGATCAAGGGAGGTGGAGCGGTTAAGGGAACAAAGGGCAAGAAATCTGGGGCTTCGGAAAGTGATTATGAGAGTCGGCCCGAATCTTCCAAGGCGACAGAATCCATTAGGGAAATTCTCACTGAATTTGCAAATATGTCAGAACTCATGATACAATTCCATAAAGCAGGACGCAAATTAGCATATAAAAATGAGAAGGATTGAGGAAGATGCAAAGATAAAGTGAGTTTGATGCTAGAAAGTCTTGATGAGGATCTGGGAATGGCGAGTGACGAAGGAGCTAAAGCATCTGATCTTCAGTTCTCTGATGACTAATCTTCTGTTTAAGTATTTGATATTGGCACACTTTGGCTCAATTTGATACTCTGTTTTGGTTTGGTACTGTTAGCACCATAACTCTGTGATACTTTGTGGACACTTTTGAAAATATTTTGGATATTCTATCTGCTATGTCATATTCTTCTTGCAGGTGCCCCTTGATAACAAAAGAGGGAGGAATTGGTTTCTGAAAATTAAAACTAAAAAATAGGGGAGCTGGAAACTGAAAACAGGGGATGAAACTCTTTTGATAGTTCATGATCACCATTGTTTATGCTTGCTTGATAATGCATGTCGATAATGCACTTGTTTTATCATGATTGCCGCTGATTGCTTAATATTTATCTTGGTAAAATGCTTGGTTGATTGTTGATTATAATTATGAAGCATTTTTTTTACCTTGATATAATGATTGCTGTTTTGAATTTATTTTTGGCAGTTCCTTTAAGCTGAAAAATATGAATTTTACTATAGTTTGAGATGATCATAAATGATTAGAAAACTTTCTTTTGCTATGATCAATCTGCCTTGTTTTGATTAGAAAATATTCAGGAAACATCATGTTGTTTGCTTTTGTATGATTGAGCAGAAAATCAAATTATTGATAACAAATGAGTTTTGATTATCATTTAGTTCTGCTCATAAATCAAGCCATTTAACATTGCATATTGAATATGTTGAATAACATTGTTGCCTTAGGCTTGATAAAAAATTGTTACAGGTAGGTAGCTTCCCTTGGTAAAATAAGCATACATTAAGGGGGAGCCATGTGACAATTAGAAAGGGGGAGAAATTCAAATATTTAAAGGGAGTATTCTATACTTCAATCTTTAATTTCTTTCCATTTCAATTTTAATAATGTTTGTCATCAAGGGGAAGATTGATGAGTTTGAAAAACTCTTATTTAATTTAATGATGATCAAACATTATTAATATAGTTAACTGCAAAATTATTAACTTGATTTCTATTCATATATGCTAATTTAAATAATTTTGCTTTACAAGTTTTTACATTTGGGCCGAAATTAAAAGAAATTGTTGCAAGCCCAATATTAAAATATTCAGCATTGATATGAAATTATTTTTTCCTTATTGCTGAATGTTTGATATATCAGTTGAGCCAGTTTTAAGTATTATCGATACAAGCCCAAATTATTCCTTATGCATGATTCGAAACCAATTGAGAAGGAAAACAAATGTTTTTATTGCCTTATGTCTCCAACGGGTCTCATGCTTCACCATGTAATGGAATTCAAATCTCATTAAAGTGAAGTTAATAAATGCATGGGAACAATGAGAGAGAAAAATGCATTTGATTTGATTGCAGCACTCAATGCTACACGCCACTCAGCAAGGGAAGAATCATTTCATTTAATCCCATTCTCTTTCCTAAATTAATGCTGTTCAAATTTCTCTCTTCTCTCTCTAATTGCTTTTCTTCTCTTTCGGTCATATCACTCAGTAACCATGGAAGCTATAGCAAGCTACCATAGAGAAGAAGAAGCACACCTAAAGACCATCAAAATGATGGCAAAAAAAAAGCAAACTAAAAGTATGCTGTGGCTAAGATCCTCTCACACTTGTGGTAAGATTTAGTGATGAGATCTTGGCTCCTCTATACCAAAAATGGAAGTGAAGATCTTGGCCAGCAAGGAGAAGATATTTGGAGAGGATGGCTTGTCTCTGATTCTGCTCAACCACCACAGGAGGTAGCTACAGTGGCTACGTGATGGAAGAGGCAGAGATTGGAGCAGATGAAGCTATCATCATCATGAAGCATCAAGGGCCAGAAGTTCATCTTGGAGAGCAAGCCAAGGATGAAGGGCTCGGATTGATGAAAAGTGGTGACCAAGGAAGGACTAGAGATAATTGCATGTTGGGTTTTGCATGGGTTACTTCTTTTCTCTCTCAGGCCAAACCGGTTCTAACTTGAAGAAGAAGAAGATTGGCTTGGTTTGTTTGGTTTCAACCTTGGAGGCTTCTCCCTATATATATGGGTGAACAGTCAGGGTTTGATTCAAGGAGTGAGAGTGCAAAAGCACAGGGTTCTCATAGCTCTCTAAGCTGACAGAATTTCTTCTCCTTCAATGTTCTTCATTTTGTATTTTTTTTGTTTAATTTTGTCATGTCTTGAGTCTCATGGAAAAGGCAAACAATGAGGTTTGTATGAAAAAGCCATAGAGCAGAGAAAGGCAGAGAGTACAAAATTAAAAGAAAAATCCATAGATGTCCTTAGAGTTCCTTTGTACATCTGTGTTGTGTTTCATGATTCTGTGGGAATCCCCTTGTAAGTTGGGTTAGCACTTTACAGTTGAAAGTTTGGCAGTGACCAAGTCAAGTTCAGTTTGGGTTTAGATTCTGGACTTGTCCCAGATAGGAAGGGTAATTCCTAGGGAGAATTGGTGTTTGTAATCAAGGATGATTATAGTGAAATTCCATCATTGTTGTGATGGAGACTGGATGTAGGCTGCCTTGCACTTAGCAGCTGAACCAGGATATATCTTGGTGTAATTTTCTCTCTCTTCTACTCCATTTCTGTTTCTGGTGACCAGGAGATAAAACTGAAAATATCTCGTGCTGACTGACGAGACAAAAAGAAAAGTATCGTGGCTGGGGACGAGACAAAAGAAAAAGTCTCGTGGATAGTTACGAGATAAAAAGACAAAAAGTTTCCAGAAGTGGTTTCAATTATTTACCGACATAAATAATGTGAAGCTTTATTACTGAAATGCGTCGCTTCTCTTATCACGTTTACAGTGTAAACGAAATAAGATAACACATATCCCATTTATACTATAAACGAGATACAGCGAAACAGAAATAAAGCGTATATCATTTACAGTGTAAATGAAATGCGTGTTATCTTATTTCATTTATACTGTAAACGAGATAAGAGAGTAATTACAACATTGACACTATAAACGAAATACGTAAGTCATAAAGACAAATTTCCAGCAGTTATAAAAGGATGTGCAACTCTTTGTATTCTCCACAAATATTTTACTATTTTTTTCTACCCATTTCTTCAAAAAATAAGCCAAAATATCTAGTAGTAGTAGATACTTAGTTGTAAGTGCGTATCCGAATTGCTGTATGAGAAATAGTGATAATGGGGTAACATTTGAGTGTGAGAATCTATTCTGTTGCGTACCCGATCAATAAGTCCATTATCCGAATTGAAGAGTCTGATATTGGGTAGCGTCGGTGGTATGCGACGTCCTATAGGGTGATCATGCACTTACCCCACGTCAGGTGAAAGGTGTGGTCTCTGGGCGCCAACGCTCAACAAATGCCGTTATTAGGGAGTTGTCGAACACAAAATCCCTGAGTGGCAACGCATCACTGATATAACACCCCAATTCTCCACAGAATTATTCTCAAAAATTCTGTGATGAGAACTCCGATAAATATTTGAGAATCACCTCATCATAAAATAATAAGGCGGATTTAGGCTTGATAAGTGAAAAGAATAGATATACCGTGAGAGATAAAAGCGTGTCCTAAGCCAAAAACCGTATCGATAACGATGAATTTGACTGTCGAGTTAAATTCATCTATGTAATCTTTACTACTAACTATTCTTAACAATTTTAGCTTAATATAATATTCTAAATTTGATTTAGAGTTGAGATACTCTCTGCTACTGATTTCTCGGTTGCCGGTTGTTTAAACCAATATGGTTTGAAAACGGTAATCTTACGGTTTAGTTATTGAACCATTTTCTTTCTCTCTTTGGCAATTTGGCCAAACCTTCAAGGAAGCCATCTTCAATCTAAATTCATGAAGCCATTAGAAAGATCATCTAAAAGAAAAATAAAGAACCGAAACACTTAGTTTAATTAAAGTCTAACCGAACTTAAACCGAACCGAATTTTTTCTTAACCAAACGACTCTCTCTAGATTAGCCACTTAACCACAATTAAGCCACTCTCTCTTCTCTTCTTGATGGCTGAACCTCCTCCATATATTGGCCAAGAGTGATGAATCATTAGGAAGCAATTAATGAAGGAAGCATGCAATCAAACATGTGTTCACTTTCTTGCATTGGTGTCACCAAACCATCCCCTTAATCCACTACCCATTGCCCTTTAACTAGCCTTGTTAGAGTTCAGTTTTTGAGCCTTAATGAGAGAGGAAGAAAGAGCAACGAAACACAATTAGAAAGTGTGAGGGAGTGAGTGACGAAAAAGAGAGCAAACCGAGGAAGAGAAGAGAGTTCTTCCAATCTTCACCACTTCCACATGATTCCTCAAGAGCTAAGTAAGGAGATCAAGAGAAATTGAAGGAGGGACTAGCCAAAGTTTGAAGTAAAGTTGACCGAAGGAGGAAGAGAAAGCTAGAACCGATTTCTTGAGAAAGGAATCGAGATAGGGGTTAGGCTAGTGTAATTGTATGTTTGTGTTTATGTGAATGATGTCTATTGATGATATACTGAGCAGTTGCTACTAGCCATGATGTTGGATTATGTTTGATAAAGATAGATGATGATTAAGAGAGGATGAGAAGCTTAAGAAACTAAAATGGTTAGTTAGAACCTAAGCTAAATTCTGTTGATATGGTTACTGAAATTAGGCTGCAAATTGTGCGAATTTTTGGGCAAAATCTAGTCACTCAAAAATCATGTAATAATGCTCCAGTAATCCTTGATGAAGTTAGATCATTCTCTCAAAATCTCAGAATTTTCTTATGAGTAGGTTGAAAGATAAAAATGTTTGAAAGTAAATGGTTTCTGTTGAGAAATCTTTTTTTGAATTAACCCAATAGAAACTTCCAACCTACACAACTTTTTATTTTCATGAGTTTTTGAGTTGCAATAAAGGAGAATCAAAATATTTCTATGTGAAGAATAGTGTATCCAAATTTTGGGATAATTCTATTTTTATAGAATTAAATACGTAATTTACAAAATAGAAGGTTCACTATTTTATTGACATGCAATTCTGAAACTCGTTTGGTAATTCCAGTGGCTTGTTTTAGTTACCGGTATTGATCTTAAACTCCAAATTGAGCACTATCAGTTTTGATAGAACCGTCATAATGTATATTTTGTTCCCTAGAAAATTCAAAATTTAAGAAGTTATGGATTAAAAGTTATAGGCTTTAATATTTTACTACTCACTAATGGCTAAACAGGATTTACAAACTTAGAGTTGTGGTTTCCTGGATAGATATCTCCTGATGTAGAAAACCTTTTGTGATGAGACCAAAACCAAACAAAATCCTATGGTGTCTACTTCATTCAGCTCGGATTCCAAAGCCATGGCTATTTTAGAAAATTAGTTATGCACTTTGGAAGTTAATCTGTTCACTGGTTAACCAAATAGAAACCTCTCAAAACAGAATAGGCATAACTTTTGTTCTAAAAATGAGAATGCTCTGAAACTTAAACCAAATAAAACTTGAGTTTGATACAAATGCATGAACATAAAGTTTGTACAAATCTGAGTCTGTTTATTATATTAATTATTAAATAGAAGACTGGTCGCCAAGGAGGCATTAGGCTAAACAAGTCAGGAAAACGAATAAGAATATAAGTTGTCCCTATGAATGTTTAAAGTTAAAAGGAGATGCGGAGGTATGTTGGTAACATGGTGATGTGGAGGTATGCTTAGTAACATGGTGATGCGGAGGTATGACAAAAAGAAAAGGAATGAGAAACTATGAATGAAAGGATAATTGAATATTGTATGTTTGAATGGGCCTTTGTGCCGATTGCTAATGCGGAAGTGCCCGCCTAACTGGTAGGCTAAGATTGCTAATGCGGAAATATCCGCCTAACTGACAGCATAATGTATGTCGAATGGGCCTTGTGCCAAATTGCTAATGCGAAAGTGCCTGCCTAACTGATAGCTTAAGGTTGCTAATGCGGGAATATTCGCCTAACTGATAGCCTGTTTCTTACTATGATGCCAAGATATCCAAACTGACATGGGTTCATCCATGATGATAATTATACCTGAATGACACGGTAAAGAGACCATATTCGGGATTTGCCCTGAGTAATGTTAGGTTGCAGGTAGACAACCGACGTATGAGCTCATGGCCTGCGCTAGGAACAAGCATGCATCATAAATTATTTGCGCATTTGATTGTGATTATTTACTGTTCATTCTTTCTGCTGTGTGCTATCTACTTCTTGTTAATTTTCTATTCTCTGTTTCTTGTTTGTATTTCTAAGATTATATAATTTAACTTTCTCCAAAGCTTAGAATAAGATAATAAAGTTAGGAATAATGGTCATAAAAAATAGTGTAGGAATGGCATTGATCCCAAATAAAGATGCCAAGAAAGAGTTATGTCAGAGCCCGCGATACGGAAGTAGTCGAGAAACTTGGCAAGCAAGTTATTACGATAGAGCTAAAACTCTATATTTCACGAGAGAGATGCGTTTTCACGATGTCACCCCCTTCCTTTTCCTTTTCCCCCCAGATGGAGGATTTCGACTTGACTGCTGCCACTAGAGTTCTATTCAGAGAGGTACTAGAAGAGCATGAGTTTTCGGACCCTACAAGAGATGCTCGAGACTAATCCTAAGACGATATCTGCCGACTTGTGCCTCGATGGTGGAAAGAATGTAGGATAGATGGTCTTTGTTCTTTAAGACGTTGCTTTCCCTCACCTTTGTAGCATTTTTTAGGGATAGGACTTGATATTTTCTTTTCTTTTGTTAGTCCGGGTACCAGTTTAGGGGTTTTCTATATGAACCAGGTATCTGGGAAGTTGTCAGTTTTA
>NC_029788.2:7862487-7869553 GCF_000816755.2 Arachis ipaensis
ATATATATATATATATATATATATAAGTATGTCAAGTTTGTGTGAACTAACTTGAGGTGTACATATGCACGAAGGTTTTTTGTAATATTGTTGCTATTTGACTTTGCTGTTAGATTGGTATTTAATTTTATACAGTATGTCTCTGAGGATGTGTTTGGTTGTTGCTAACAGGTTTACTAAGAAAAGCATATGATAAAAATAAGCTAACATACGCAATCCCGTTAGTACGAAAGGCTCCTATGTAGTAAATATCATCGAGTTTAGAGTTTTATAGGGCAACTGGGAAGAACACCTGACGACTGACAGTGATTCGGATCTACTGAAAATCGGGTCGTTACAACTGAACCCAGCCTCCATCAGGTACGGGACGATGGCGTCCGGTGATGGGAGTGTGTGGCTCACTTTCCTTGAAAGAAGCAGTCAATGCCTCTAATAAACAATAAAAAAAACCGAATCGGGAATTAATTTGACTTATAAGTAAATTATTTAAGCAAATAACTAACATAAACAAATATTTAACTAATATCTATTTTAAAATATGCCTAACATCATACTCTAGCATTTAAACTACTCCTAACCATATATTCATTCGCCTAACATATATTGCATACTACTTCTATAAAAGTACCCTAAATATGGCAGCACATCTATGTTTTAACATAAGCATAAAGCAAAAAACAATATCAACTTCAAAGTCGGCTGCTCTTGCAATGTGCCAAGTCGCGCTCAGTCTGTTAATATCTCCATCGTAATTATCAGCACGCGCCATATTCTTCAAGTAATTCGCAAATATATGATTCGAAAAGGGTAAAAGTGGGAGAAAAGGCCAAAAAATAGAAGTCAAAAGGTCTAACTAAAGGCTGTGGACGAGAAGTATATATATATAGGCATCCTCTTTTTTTATCTCCTTTACATTGTAAACGAGATAAGAGAAGCGATGCATATTAGTGAAAAAGCTCCAAATTATTTATTTCGATAAATAAAATATTTATTTTATTTATTTAAAAAAATCCCTCAATCATCTTAATTACAATATAAAAAGAATTATTTCCTATAAAAAGTTAGTATAAAAAAATATAGCAAAAGAAAATAGAACAACACCAAAAAAAAAAAAATAGGGAGGCTTAGATGACATGCAAGATTTGCTATTGTTGTTGCTTTTTCTCTCTCTCTCTTTTCTTGTTTGTAGTGTTGGAATAAATAATTTTATTAACGCAGATCATCCATATTGAATCATAAAAAATATATCATAATGCGAAAGCGTACCTTTACTAGTAGAAATTAGAAATTAGACAGAAGAATTATCTTAGTCTTGTGGTTCTTTCGATCTTTCTCAACCAAAACCTTCTGTATCCCTAGGCGGCTGAATTGTGACTCTTTTGATGGGAAAAGAGCAACAAAGGTGACTTTGGTATATAGGGACCGAAACCCTGAAAGCCTATTTATATTTGATCATGACACCCATTAAACCCTAAAGCCCAAATAAAATAGTATCTAAAGTCCAAAAGATAATATATCTAAAATCCAAAAGATAATTATCTAAGGAACAAAAGATAATATCCAGTTTTATTCTCATTTAATTCCAAATCAAAAGTAATAATGACTTGTTCAATTTAGCATTTATAACAATAAATGAGATCACCATTATATAAGTCATTTAATTTGAAATAGCATAATTTGTGATTATAATTAATATATGTATTGCCTACAAACAAATTAGGAAATTAAAATAATTTCCTAACAATCTCCCACTTGGGCTATATATATATATATATAATCACATCTTATAAACTTTATGCGTACATCTGAATGCTATTTCTCTCATTACTTTAACAATCTGGTCCGTCTCATATATTTATGGAATCACCGCAGCTTTGATCATATTAATGTCGTGACTAAACCACAACAATCACCATCCTAACATACTTAACGACATAGATCAAATTTGGATGAGTAATATGGAAATTAGATGCCAAGTGATCTCATGCATGCCTATTTCCAGCTGGTCCAACTTTAAAACTTTATTGAGATCAAACACAAAACAAATATTGCAAAATGAACATTTCACATAACATGAAATAAACCATCAACTTAATTCTGCAGAAAAATAATTGATCAATATCTGTCATAGGACATATAGCATAAAATAAACTCCTACTAAACCAAAGCATCACAAATATTGACACCCATCCGAGCAGTGTGCTCATGAAAAACTTTAGGGATTAAATCCTTGGTTAATGAGTCTGCTAGCATATACTCTATTCCTATATGTCCTATGGAAATCTGTTTTTCTTAACCTTTCTCCTTGACAACTAAGAGCTTGATGTCTATATGCTTCGATTTTGTCAAACTCTTATTGTTATTGGAGTATAGTACTGCTGATTTATTATCACAAAATATCTTTAATGGCCTTTCGATGTCATCTACTATATGAAGCTCAGTAACAAAGTTTCGCAACCATATGCCATAAAATCGGAATCAGAGTACCTAATGATCTCCAAATTTTCTGATCTCTGATAAATAAGCATGTAATCCTTTGTTCTCTTTAAATAGCGTATTACGCGTTTAACAGCTATCCAATTATCCATGTCTGGATTGCTCAAGTATCTACCCAACACTCCCACTATAAATGATATATCGGAATGTGTGCAGACTTGAGCATATATTAAGCTCTCTAGTGCTGATGCATAAGGTTTATCATGCATTGTTGTCCTCTCAAGATCATTTTTAGGGCATTGCTTGAGACTGAACTTGTCTCCTTTAGCTACGGATGTGTTCATTAGTCTACAACTTTTCATGCCATAACTACTTAAAATCTTTTCGATATAGTTCTTTTGTGATAATCCAAGAATACCTTGAGAGCGATCTCTTAGTATCTCGATTCCTAATACAAAAGAGGTATCACCAAGATCTTTCATTTCAAATTTTTTCGATAGAAATTTCTTAGTTTCATGCGACAAGCCTATATCGTTACTGGCAAGTAGAATGTCATCAACATATAAGACCAAAAAGATGTATTTACTCCCACTGAACTTACAGTATACACACTCATCTATGATATTCACCTCAAAACCGTATGAGGTAATGACCTGAACTTGTGATACCATTGACGGGAAGCTTGTTTGAGATCATAGATGGATTTTCTCCTTTTTTCTATTAGATCTCCTTAATGGTACTTCTTGAGGTTGTTGAGCTTGCTATATGGGTTGGGATTGAGGAGGATTCTCATTATTTTCTTGTGCTGTAGCAGTATCTTAAGTAACAACAATATTCTCATTGTTCTCTTATACTGTAACTGAATTTACAGTAGGATTCTCATTGTGCTCTTATACTATAATTGTATCTTGAACAATAATAGGTACAAAGACCTGATCTTTGTCAGTTATAGAATCCTCATCAAAAGCAACATTTCTAATATTTCCTTCCCCCCCAAACTTAACATCCTCAAGAAATCTCGCATTTTCCGTTTCAAATATAGACCTTGATGTAGGATTGTAAAACTTGTACCCCCGTGAACGCTCAGCGTAACCAACAAAGTAGCAACTAATTGTCCTTGAGTCCAATTTTCTTTTATGCGGCCTATAAGATCGCGCCTCAGCTGGACATCCCCAAATATATAGATGCTTTATACTGGGCCTTTTCCCAGTCCAAATTTCATATGGGGTTTTTTTAACTGCTTTGCTTGGCACCCTATTAAGGATGTACACTGCGGTCTTTAAGACTTCTTCCCAGAGTGATTTAGGCAAGGAAGAATAACTAATCATACTTCTCACCATATCCTTAAGAGTTCGGTTCCTTCACTCTGCAACACCATTCATGCTAGGTTTGCCTGGCATGGTGTATTGCGAAACAATACCACACTCCTCTAGAAAAAGAGCAAAAGGCCTAGGACGTTGCTCACCTGAACTGTCATATTTTCCGTAGTATTCACCACCACGATCAGATTTGACAGCTTTAATTTTCTTTCCAAGTTGAAGTTTAACTTCAACTTTGAAAGACTTGAAAACATCCAAGGCTTCAGACTTTTCATGAATTAAATATTGATACCCATAATGAGAGTATTCATCTATGAATATAATAAAGTGTCGTTGTCCATTCCAAGAGACAGTAGAGAATGGGCCACATATATCAGTATGTATCAGTTCTAAGACATCTTTAGCTCTATCGGCACCTAATTTCCTTTCGTTTGTCCTTTTCCCCTTTATGCACTCAATACAGACTTCAAAGTCCGCCAAATTTAGGGGTCCAAGAATTTTATCCGACACGAGCCTCTGAATTCTCTGTTTAGAGATGTGACCTAGGCGTTTGTGCCACAATGATGCTGAATTCTCATTTAGTTTTCGTGTTGTACCCGTTTGCAGAATTTCATTATTATAGGAATTTAAGTCAACCCTATATAGATTATCCACCAAATGATCAGAGCAAATATTATTCAAATTATAGAAGAGACTGACTTTATTGTCTCCAAACGAACAAAAATAACTTGATTTGTCCAAATGAGAAACAGAAACCAAATTCCATCTAAATGACGGTACATAAAATGTCTCTAATAAATCCAAGTAAAATTCACTCGTGGAACATAATTTAAAGGTTCCTATAACTTCGACTGCAACTATGTTGCCGTTTGCCACATTGATGTATCTTTCAGCATCACTTGGTGGCCGGCTCCACAGGAAACCCTGCATAGTAACACTTACATGAGTAGTAGCAGCAGAATCTACCCACCAAGTATCAACAGGTGCATAACTTAAACTAGCCTCAAAACAAATGAAAGTAAGAATTATACCCTTCTTTACACGCCAGGTTGCATATTTGGTACAATCCTTCTTCATGTGTCTCACCTTCTTACAAAAGAAACAAGTTGAAATTTGATCCTGTTTCTTAGCCTTTTTCTGCTGAGAAGGCACATCCGCGGTAGTATCACGCTTTCTTTTATACTGAGAAGATGAAGCCATATGAGCACTTTTAGTCTTATCTTGCTGTAGCCTCTTTTCTTCTTGCACACAGTGAGATATAAGCTCATTTAAGGACCAAGTGTCCTTCGGAGTGTTATAATTCACTTTGAATTGCCCAAAGTGTGAAGGAAGGGAAATCAAAATGAAATGCATGAGTAAATCTTCAGACAACTCTAACTTTAGTGCTTTCAATTTTGAAGCAAGATGAGACATTTTCATAATGTACTCCCTTATGTTCCCTTTACCTTTATACCTCATTGAGACAAGTTTGCTCGAAAAACTACTTGCCTCCACCTTTTCATTCTTAGTAAATAATTTTTCAACATCCTTTAGGAACTGTTTGGCATCTTTATCCTCAGTAATTGAGCCCTGAAACGCCTCAGGAATTGAGTGTTTCATGATCATAATGCTCATTCGATTGGATCTCTCTCACTTTTCTATTTTAACCTCGTTGAGGTTTTCCGGAGTGGAAGTGGATTTTTTCTCTCGAAGAGTTATATCTAAATCCATACAACCGAGGACAATCTCCACGGTATCCTTTCAAAATTTAAAGTTTGTACCATTCAGCATAGGAATACTGCTAATTTGTGCAGAAACATTGATAGCTAAAGTCATAGTTTCTGAATTAGAACAAAAAGAACATGCAGTAAATATTAGTTAAATAATGGGAACAATCAATATTGAGATATTGGTGCACGAAATTGCGATCATCAACAATGGCGCCAAAGACTTGGTGCTCTCAAACGTGAATCACACTTTGTCACAACTTCGCACAACTAACCAGCAAGTACACTGGGTCGTCCAAGTAATAAACCTTACGTGAGTAAGGGTCGATCCCACGGAGATTGTCGGCTTGAAGCAAGCTATGATCACCTTGTAAATCTCAGTTAGGCGGATTCAATTGATTATGGAGATTTAATAATTAAAAGATAAATAAAACGTAAAATAAAGATAGAGATACTTATGTAATTCATTGGTGAAAATTTCAGATAAGCGTATAGAGTTGCTTAATTCCTCCTGAATCTCTGCTTTCCCACTACTTTCATCCAATCCTTCATACTCCTTTCCATGGCAAGCTATATGTTGGGCATCACCGTTGTCAATGGCTACATCTCGTCCTCTCTGTGAAAATGGTCCAATGCACTGTCACTGCATGGCTAATCATCTATCGGTTCTCGATCATACTAGAATAGGATTTACTATCCTTTTGCGTCTGTCACTACGCCCTCACGAGTTTGAAGCTCGTCACAGCCATCCCTTCCCAGATCCTACTCGGAATACCACAGACAAGGTTTAGACTTTCCGGATCTCAGGAATGGCCATCCATGGGTTTTAACTTATACCACAAAGACTCTAATATCTCAGACTCGGTCCCCTGTATTAGATATCTAAGAGATACTCATTCTGTCTCGTCTTCATGTAGAACGGAAGTGGTTGTCAGACACGCGTTCATAGGTGAGAATGGTGATGAGCGTCACATAATCATCACATTCATCATGTTCTTGGGTGCGAATGACTATCATAGAATAGGAATAAGCTTGAATTGAATAGAAAAACAATAGTACTTTGCATTAATACTCAAGGAACAGCAGAGCTCCACACCTTAATCTATGGTGTGTAGAAACTCTACTGTTGAAAATACATAAGAACAAGGTCTAGGCATGGCCGAATGGCCAGCCTCCCCAAAACATGATCAAAGGATCAAAAGACAATCCAAAGATGTAAATACAATAGTAAAAAGTCCTATATATACTAAACTAGTTACTAGGGTTTACAGAAATGAGTAAATGATGCAGAAATCCACTTCCAGGCCCACTTGGTGTGTGCTTAGACTGAGCATTGAGCTTTACACGTGTAGAGGTCTTCCTTGGAGTTAAACGCCAGTTTGTAACATGTTTCTGGCGTTTAACTCTGCTTTGCAACCTGTTTCTGGCGTTTAACTCCATAATAGGGCAGAGAGCTGGCATTGAACGCCAGTTTGCATCATCTAAACTCGGGTAAAGTATGGACTATTATATACTGATGGAAAGCCCTGGATGTCTAATTTCTAACGCAATTGAAAGTGCGCTATTTGGACTTCTGTAGCTCCAGAAAATCCACTTTGAGTGCAG
>NC_029788.2:7869591-7904039 GCF_000816755.2 Arachis ipaensis
GCTTGGTTTAGCCGCTTAGGCTAGGATTTTATTCCTTTAGGCCCTCCTATCCACTGATACTCAAAGCCTTGGATCCTTTTTTACCCTTGCCTTTTGGTTTTAAGGGCTATTGGCTTTTTGCTATTGCCTTTTGGTTTAAAGAGCTTTTGGCTTTTTCTGCTTGCTTTTTCTTTTTCTTCCCTCTTTTTTTTTCTTTTTTTTTTGCCATTTTTTTCCCTTTTTTTTCGCAAGCTTTTGTATTCACTGTTTTTTCTTGCTTCAAGAATCATTTTTATGATTTTTCAGATTATCAATAACATTTCTCCTTTTCATCATTCTTTCAAGAGCCAACATATTTAACATTCATAAACAACAATATCAAAAGACATATGCACTGTTCAAGCATTCATTCAGAAAATAAAAAGTATTGTCACCACATCAAAATAATTAAACTAATTTCAAGGATGAATTCAAAATTCATGTACTTCTTGTTCTTTTATAATTAAAACATTTTTTCATTTAAGAAAGGTGATGGATTCATAGGACATTCACAACTTTAAGGCATAGACACTTAGACACTAGTGATCATATAGTAAAGACACAAACATAAATAAAACATAAAGCTCAAAAATCGAAAAACAGTAAAATAAATAGACAAGGAGATTAAGGAATAAGTCCACCTTAGTGAGGGTGGCGTCTTCCTCTTCTTGAAGAACCAATGGTGCTTTTGAGCTCCTCTATGTCTCTTCCTTGCCTTTGTTGCTCCTCCCTCATAGCTCTTTGATCTTCTCTTATTTCATGAAGGATGATGGAGTGCTCTTGATGCTCCACCTTTAGTTGTCCCATGTTGGAACTTAATTCTCCTAGGGAGGTGTTGATTTGCTCCCAATAGTTTTGTGGAGGGAAGTGCATCCCTTGAGGTATCTCAGGGATTTCATGGTGGAGAATTTTCTCATGCTCTTGTTGAGGTCCATGATCTCTTGTTTGCTCCATCCTTTTCTTAGTGATAGGCTTGTCCTCTTCAATGAGGATGTCTCCCTCTATGTCAATTCCAGCCGAATTGCAGAGGTGGTAAATGAGGTGAGGAAAGGCTAACCTTGCCAAAGTAGAGGACTTGTTAGCCACCTTGTAGAGTTCTTGAGGTATGATCTCATGAACTTCCACTTCCTCTCCAATCATGATACTATGGATCATGATGGCCCGGTCTATAGTAACTTCAGACCGGTTGCTAGTAGGAATGATTGAGCATTGAATAAACTCCAACCATCCCCTAGCCACTGGTTTGAGGTCATGCCTTCTTAATTGAACCGGCTTGCCTCTTGAGTCAATTTTCCATTGAGCTCCTTCCTCACATATGTCTTTGAGAACTTGGTCCAATCTTTGATCAAAGTTGACCCTTCTAATGTAGGGGCGTGCGTTCTCTTCCATCATTGGCAAATTGAACGCCAGCCTTACATTTTCTGGACTGAAATCTAAGTATTTCCCCCGAGCCATGGTAAGCCAAGGCTTTGGATTCGGGTTCACACTTTGATCATGGTTCCTAGTGATCCATGCGTTTGCATAGAACTCTTGAACCATTAAGATCCAGACTTGTTGAATGGGGTTAGTGAGAACTTCCCAACCTCTTCTTCGGATCTCATGTCGGATCTCCGGATACTCATTCTTTTTGAGCTTTAAAGGAACCTCAGGGATCACTTTCTTCTTGGCCACAACTTCATAGAAGTGGTCTTGATGGACCTTTGAGATGAATCTCTCCATCTTCCATGACTCAGAGGTAAAAGCAATTGCCTTCCATTTCCTCTTTCTTGAGGTTTCTCTGGCCTTAGGTGCCATTTATGGTTATGGAAAAATAAAAAGCTATGCTTTTACCACACCAAACTTAAAATTTTTGCTCGTCCCCGAGCAAAAGAAGAAAGAAAGTAGAAGAAGAAGAAGAAGAATGGAGGAGAGGAAGAGAGGTGTGTATTCGGCCAAGGGGAAGAAGAGAGGGTTGTGTTGTGTGAAAATGAAGAAGGAATGAGGGGTTTATATAGGAGTGATGGGGGGTTTAGGGTTCGGCCATTAGGGTTGGGTTTGGGAGGGAAAAGAATTTGAATTTTAGAGGTAGGTGGGGTTTATGGGGAAGAGAAGATGGATGTGAGTGGTAAGGGGGTGATGGAGAAGAGTGATTGAGGTGATTGGTGAAGGGTATTTGGGGAAGAGGGTTATGAAAAGGTGTGAAGAGGAAAGAAGAAAAGGTAGGGATCTTGTGGGGTCCACAGATCCTGAGGGGATCCTGTGGGGTTCACAGATCTTGAGGGGATCCTGTGGGGTTTACAGATCAAGTGGGGTCAAGGACTTAACATCCCTGCTCCAATTAGGCGTGTAAAACGCCCTTAGCATGCATGTCTGGCGTTAAACGCCAGCTTGCTGCCTGTTTTTGGCATTAAACGCCCAAATGTAGCCTGTTTCTGGCGTTTAATGCCAGGTTGATGCTTGTTTCTGGCGTTTAAACGCCAGACTACTCCTCCTCCAGGGTGTGTTATTTCTTCTGCTGTTTTTCATTTTGTTTTTTATTTTTCAGTTGTTTTTGTGACTTCACATGATCATTAACCTAAAGAAAACATAAAATAACAATAGAAAATAAATAAATATAATTAGATAACATTGGGTTGCCTCCCAACAAGCGCTTCTTTAATGTCAATAGCTTGACAGTGAGCTCTCATGGAGCCTCACAGATGTTCAGAGCATTGCTGGAACCTCCCAACACCAAACTTAGAGTTTGGTTGTGGCCTCCCAACACCAAACTTAGAGTTTGACTGTGGGGGCTTTGGTTGACTCTGCAGTGAGAGAAGCTTTTCATGCTTCCTCTCCATAGTTACAGAAGAAGATCCTTGAGTTTTAAACACAAGGTTGTCCTCATTCAGTTGAAGGAATAACTCTCCTCTGTCCACATCAATCACAGCTCTTGCTGTGGCTAGGAAGGGTCTTCCAAGGATGATGGATTCATCCTCTTCCTTCCTAGTGTCTAGGATTATGAAATCAGCAGGGATGTAAAGGCCTTTAACCTTTACTAACACGTCTTCTACTTGTCCATAAGCCTATTTTCTTGAGTTGTCTGTCATCTCTAATGAGATTCTAGCAGCTTGCACTTCAAAGATCCCAAGTTTCTCCATTACAGAGAGTGGCATTAAGTTTATTCCTGATCCTAGGTCACACAAAGCCTTCTCAAAGGTCATGGTGCCTATGGTACAGGGTATTAAGAATTTGCCAGGATCCTGTTTCTTTTGAGGTAATTTCTGCCTATCCAATGCATTCAGTTCATTGGTGAGCAAGGGAGGTTCATCTTCCCAAGTCTCATTACCAAATAATTTGGCATTCAGCTTCATGATTGCACCAGGGTACTTAGCAACTTGCTCTTTAATAATTTTTTCATCCCTTCAGACGAAGAATACTCATCAGAGCTCATGAAGGGCAGAAGGAGGTTCAATGGAATCTCTATGGTCTCTAAACGAGCCTCAGATTCCTTTGGTTCCTCAAAGGGGAACTCCTTATTGGTCACTGGACGTCCCAGGAGGTCTTCCTCACTAGGATTCACGTCCTCCTCCTCCTTTGTAGGTTCGGTCATGATAGTTAAATCAATGGACTTGCACTCTCTCTTTGGATTTTTTTCTGTATTGCTTGGGAGAGTACTAGGAGGAGTTTCAGTGACTCTTTTACTCAGCTGGCCCACTTGTGCCTCCAAATTTCTAATGGAGGACCTTGTTTCATTCATGAAACTTACGGTGGCCTTAGATATATCAGAGACTATATTTGCTAAGCTAGATGGATTCTGCTCAGAATTCTCTGTCTGTTGCGGAGTGGATGATGGAAAAGGCTTGCTGTTGCTAAACATGTTTCTTCCACCATTATTAAAGCCTTGTTGAGGCTTTTGTTGATCCTTCCATGAGAAATTTGGATGATTTCTCCATGAGGGATTATAGGTGTTTCCATAGGGTTCACCCATGTAATTCACCTCTGCTATTGCAGGGTTCTCAGGATCATAAGCTTCTTCTTCAGAAGAGGCCTCTTTAGTACTGTTGGATGCAGATTGCATTCCATTCAGACTCTGAGAAATCATATTGACTTGTTGAGTCAATATTTTATTCTGAGCCAAAATGGCATTCAGAGTATCAATTTCAAGAACTCACTTCCTCTGAGGCGTCCTATTACTCACAGGATTCCTTTCAGAAGTGTACATGAACTGGTTATTTGCAACCATGTCAATGAGTTCTTGAGCTTCTGTAGGTATTTTCTTTAGGTGAATGGATCCACCTGCAGAATGGTCCAATGACATTTTAGATAATTCAGACAGACCATTATAGAATATATCAGGATGGTCCATTTTGAAAGCATGTCAGAAGGACACTTTTTGGTCAGTTCCTTGTATCTCTTCCAAGCTTCATAGAGGGATTCACCTTCTTTCTGTTTGAAGGTTTGAACATCCACTCTAAGCTTGCTAAGCTTTTGAGGAGGAAAGAACTTGGCTAAGAAAGCCGTGACCAGCTTATCCCAAGAGTTCAGGCTGTCTTTAGGTTGAGAGTCCAACCATATTCTAGCTTTGTCTCTTATAGCAAACGGGAAAAGCATAAGCCTGTAGACCTCGGGATCAACCCCATTGGTCTTAACAGTATCACAGATTTGCAAGAATTCAATTAAGAACTGAAAAGGATCTTCTGATGGAAGTCCATAAAACTTGCAGTTCTGTTGCATCAGAGAAACTAGTTGAGGTTTCAGCTCAAAATTGTTTGCTCCAATGGCAGGGATTGAGATGCTTCTTCCATGTAAATTGGAATTTGGTGCAGTAAAGTCACCAAGCATCTTCCTTGCATTGTTATTATTTTCGGCCATGTCTCCTTCTTTTTCGAAAATTTCTGTTAGATTTTCTCCAGAGAGTTGTGCTTTAGCTTCCCTTAGCTTCCTCTTCAGAGGCCTTTCAGGTCAGGATCAGCTTCAACAAGAATGTTCTTATCCTTGTTCCTGCTCATATGAAAAAGAAGAGAACAGAAAATAATAGGGATCCTCTTTGCTACAATAGAGAGGTTCCTTTATGTGAGTAGAAGAGAAGAATAAAAGAAGGGGAAGAGAAAAACTCGAACACAGAGAGGAAGATGGTGTTCGAATTTTGGTTGGAAAAGAAGTGTTAGTAGATGAATAATTAAATAGAAGGAGATGAGAGATGAGAGAATTCGAAAATTAAATAAAATAAAATAAAAATATTTTTGTTTTTAAATTAAAATTAAAATAAAAAATTCGAAAATAATAATAAAAAATGAAATTAAATTAAAAGTTAAAATAATTAGTTAATTAAAAAGAAATTTTGAAAAAGAGGAAGGTGATTTTCGAAAATTGAAGAGAGAAAATTAGTTAGGTAGTTTTGAAAAAGATAAGAATCAAACAAAAAGATAAGATTGATTGAAAAAGATTTGAAACTTAATTTTTGAAAGGATAAGAAGTTAGAAAAGAAGTTAGAAAAGATTTTGAAATTGATTTTGAAAAAGATGTGATTGAAATTTATTTTGAAAAAGAAATTTAAAAAGATTTGATTTTTGAAATCGAAGTTGATTACTTGACTAACAAGAAACCAAAAAGATATGATTCTATAGTTTAAAGATTGAACCTTTCTTGCTAGGCAAGTAACAAACTTAAAAATTTTTTAATCAATCACATTAATTGTTAGCATTAATTTTGAAAATATGAAATAGAAATAAGAAAAAAAAAGATTTTGAAAATTAATTTGAAATTTTCGAAAATCATAAAAGAAAAATGAAAAAGATTTGATTTTTGAAAAGGATTTGAAAAAGATAGAATTTTTAAATTGAAAATTTGATTTGACTTATAAGAAACAACTAAATTTTAAAAAGTTTTGAAAAAGTCAACTCAAATTTTCAAAAATTTATGAGAGAAAAAGGGAAAGATATTTTTTTGATTTTTGAATTTTTAATGATGAAGGAGAAAAACACAAAATTGACACAAAGCATAGAAATTATGAATCAAAACAACTAATGCATGCAAGAACACTTTGAATGTCAAGATGAACACCAAGAACACTTTGAATGTCAAGATGAACATCAAGAACATATTTTTGAAAATTTTTAAGAAAAGAAAAACATGCAAGACACCAAACTTAGAAATTTTTTATTTTTAGACACTAATATATTGAAAATGCATATGAAAAACAAGAAAAGACACCAAACAAGTTAATTTAAGGATCAAACAAGGAAATTCATCAAGAACAACTTGAAGATCATGAAGAACACATAATGAATTTTCGAAAAATTAAAGGAAAATTAAAACACATGCAATTGACACCAAACTTAAAAACTGACATAAGACTCAAGCAAGAAACACAAAATTATTTTTGGTTTTTATGATTTTATTAAATTTTTTTTTTTTTGGATTTTTCGAAAATTCTTTGGAAAAAGCAAAACAAAGATTTCAGAATTTTTAATAGGAATTCTAGGAATCTTGCAATGTTAGTCTAAAGCTCCAGTCCAGGAATTAGACATGGCTTACTAGCCAGCCAAGCTTTCAGTGAAAGCTCCAGTGCAAAACACTAGACATGGCCAATGGCCAGCCAAGCTTCAGCAGAACATTACATTCAACAGCTAATTTGCTAAGAAAGACAAAGAAGCTCTTCTCTTGAGAATAAGTGAAACCTCGGTCCAAAAGATTAGACATGGCTTAACAGCTAGCCAGGATTCAACATATCTCTTGAAACACTAGAATTCATTCTTAAAAGTTCTGAATAAAAATATATTTTTGAACATGTTTATTTTTAATTTATTATTATATTTTTTTTTGAAAATAAGAATAATAAAAACACAAAGCTTAAAATTAAAATAAAATTACCTAATCTGAGCAACAAGATGAACCGTCAGTTGTCCAAACTCGAACAATCCCCGGCAACAGCGCCAAAAACTTGGTGCACGAAATTGCGATCATCAATAATGGCGCCAAAGACTTGGTGCTCTCAAACATGAATCACACTTTGTCACAACTTCGCACAACTAACCAGCAAGTGCACTGGGTCGTCCAAGTAATAAACCTTACGTGAGTAAGGGTCGATCCCACGGAGATTGTCGGCTTGAAGCAAGCTATGGTCACCTTGTAAATCTCAGTCAGGCGGATTCAATTGATTATGGAGATTTAATAATTAAAAGATAAATAAAACGTAAAATAAAGATAGAGATACTTATGTAATTCATTGGTGAGAATTTCAGATAAGCATATAGAGTTGCTTAATTCCTCCTGAATCTCTGCTTTCCCACTACTTTCATCCAATCCTTCATACTCCTTTCCATGGCAAGCTGTATGTTGGGCATCACCGTTGTCAATGGCTACATCCCGTCCTCTCTGTGAAAATGGTCCAATGCGCTGTCACTGCATGGCTAATCATCTGTCGGTTCTCGATCATACTGGAATAGGATTTACTATCCTTTTGCGTCTGTCACTACGCCCAGCACTCGCGAGTTTGAAGCTCGTCACAGCCATCCCTTCCCAGATCCTACTCGGAATACCACAGATAAGGTTTAGACTTTCCGGATCTCAGGAATGGCCATCCATGGGTTCTAACTTATACCACGAAGACTCTAATATCTCAGACTCGGTCCCCTGTATTAGATATCTAAGAGATACTCATTATGTCTCGTCTTCATGTAGAACAGAAGTGGTTGTCAGGCACGTGTTCATAGGTGAGAATGGTGATGAGCGTCACATAATCATCACATTCATCATGTTCTTGGGTGCAAATGAATATCCTAGAATAGGAATAAGCTTGAATTGAATAGAAAAACAATAGTACTTTGCATTAATACTCAAGGAACAGCAGAGCTCCACACCTTAATCTATGGTGTGTAGAAACTCTACCGTTAAAAATACATAAGAACAAGGTCTAGGCAAGCCTCCCCAAAACATGATCAAAGGATCAAAAGACAATCCAAAGATATAAATACAATAGTAAAAAGTCCTATATATACTAAACTAGTTACTAGGGTTTACAGAAATGAGTAAATGATGCAGAAATCTACTTCCGGGCCTACTTGGTGTATGCTTGGGCTGAGCATTGAGCTTTACATGTGTAGAGGTCTTCCTTGGAGTTAAACGCCAGTTTGTAACGTGTTTCTGGCGTTTAACTCTGCTTTGCAACCTGTTTCTGGCGTTTAACTCCAAAATAGGGCAGAGAGCTGGCATTGAACGCCAGTTTGCGTCATCTAAACTCGATTAAAGTATAGACTATTATATATTGCTGGAAATCCCTGGATGTCTACTTTCCAACGCAATTGAGAGTGCACTATTTGGACTTCTATAGCTCCAGAAAATCCACTTTGAGTTCAGGGAGGTCAGAATCCAACAGCATCTGCAGTCCTTCTTCAACCTCTGAATCTGATTTTTGCTCAAGTCCGTCAATTTCAGTCAGAAAATACCTGAAATCACAGAAAAACATACAAACTTATAGTAAAGTCCAGAAATGTGATTTTTAATTAAAAACTAATAAAAATATACTAAAAACTAACTAAATTATACTAAAAACATACTAAAAATAATGCCAAAAAGCGTATAAATTATCCGCTCATCAAATATCTAGAACAACATTAATTTTCAATCTTTGGATAGAAAAATTAACTGTAAGTGATACTCTCATTGCAGTAATTAAATATTGTCAAAATTTTTGTCACACATTAAGCCTTTCTTTGGACTGACTTAATGCGCACATGGAAACTTAAACTTCGCAACCTATTTATTACCGCATATATTTTCTATTAATTGGCCAAATAATAACCTTCTTTTGGGCCAATTATTGACCGCATAATTAATAGAAAATAAACAAAAGTGTGCAATGCTTATTATTTGGCCAAACAATAAACTTCCTTTGGCCGATTATTATTCGCATAAATAATAGTTACCCAAATATTTATTTACCATCAATATGTGTATGTAATTCGGCCAAATATAGGCCTTCCTTTGAGCTGACCAATATTCGCATGAATTACATATCACCATATTCCTTATGTTTTAAATAAATTAATTTTCACAAAAAGACTACTTGAGCAGTATAATGTTCAATCAATTTATTCTAAAACCAAATCTTTATAAAATAGGTGGGTATAATAATCCAAATTGTTACTAGTTTCTTTATGTAACAATTAAATAATAACATTATTTTTATTACTCAAATATTATTAATGTATACACATAACTTGGCCAAATATAGATCTTTCTTTAGATATATCAATATTCGCATAAGTGACATATACATAATAATCTTTATTTTTATAAAAAAAAATAAAGCTAAAAATATCTTTATTAATTTCATATATATTATCGGCAACTTATTAACAACTTTTTCTCCAAAAAAAAAAAGAAGAGCAAATCCATGAAACAAATAATGAAAAGGTGCATGATCATTATCCAGGCACATATGTTGCTTTATCATGTGTCAAAAGTGCAGTGCATTCACATATACAAAATACATTAACAAATAAATCAATGAATAAATGACCATTTGTACCCATGAAAGATGAATACGCTGATATTTGTACTCATAGTAGCCTGAAACTAAACTTGTACCCACGATAGATGCCCTCCGTGTGACAAAAGTACCCCATCTTGGATCTGCACTTGGTTCGTGGTAATCCGATTCTACGTGGTACTTCAACCCTCCAAAGCCCTATCTACATGGATTTCAATGTTCGTAGATGAAAGGGGAGAAGGCTGCACGCATCAAATCGAAACCCTAGGTAGCTTCTTCCCCCAATTCAAACCATACCCCCCAAAAATCGATACTTGTTGAATCTCATATAGTGTGAAGTGCACCCACGGTCTGAAAGAATTAGCTCGTAGCCCCGGAATGTCTTTGCGCAGATTTAACTCTGCTGCAAACGATGGAAGACGCAGTAGTTCTTCAAGTTCGAATAAGATGAAGGTGAAGAAGCTGGACGGCAGATGCTTCTGTGGTAGAGAGGTTGTGTTGATGGAGTCTGACACGATGACGAACCCTAATAGATGGTTCATCAGATGTCCTCTATGGGCAGTAAGGGCCAGACGCTGTTGGAGTTGAGGTGAGAAATTTTTCTTTGAATTTAAGTTGACCAATGGGTGCGTTGGCGGTAATGGCCAGACGCTGTTGGAGTTCAGGTGAGAAAGTTTTCTTTGCATTTATGTTGACCAATCGGTGCGTTTGTTTTATTTTGTCAGACAAGAGACTGCAAATACTTTGTTTGGGTTGATGAAATCAAAGAAGGATAGGAGGGCATAGCAAGATGTTTAGCCAAAAGACATTCGGAGCATTCTTATGCAAGGCATGATGATGGATTCACTATCACTGAACCTAGGGAAAATCAGCAAGCACCCTCAATGTTGGCAAGAAAGATAGACAAATTTAGGGTTGAAATTAGGGGTGAAATTAGGAGAATTAGAGTGTTGCTTTTATCCATTGTGTTAGGGGTTGCGTTTTGTTTGATGTGTGAGTTGTATTTGGTAATGAAAATGTAAGATTCGTATAGAGTTGGGATCTTTGTTAATCATGAGAGAGTGAATGTATTTCCTAATATTGGCATGACATGATCTCTTCCTTAAATTGTTCTTCTTTTTTTTTTAATTTCCGATACAATAACATAGACACTTTGAACCTGTTGCTACCATCTAAGTTCATTTTGATAAAGTTTATCTCTAGACACTCATATATCGAAATGCACATGAATCTCTGTTTTCTACTTAAGGATCCATAATTAAGCTAAATCTGTGACATGAAAACCTGATGGTTGTGGTTTTTAATATATAGGTGTCTTATAAAATCAGAAGAAGGTGCTGTTAGAATAATGATAAAATTAACCATAAATTAGTTGAGAACTCTTATACATAGATGCTGCAAGTTCCGAGCATTGTCACTTAAGCCAAAGAAGGCAAGCATTGGCAACTCAAAGCATAACCTCAAAACCAGCATAACTAACTCAACAACTAGACAGACCATGAAAATGCATAACAAAATGCAAAAGTGTTGTATGTTTTCTTTAGTATACTAAACCAACCAAAAAGCAACCATAAGTAGTCTATGAGCACTGTTGATTACATCAAAATAGGAAAACATAACATTCTTATAGGATGAAATTCCTCTCTTGTGGACATCTACCTACACATCAAAACATAGTCGATGAAATTGGCGTTGAGTTATTGCTTCCGCTTAAGACACCATTTTTCCTTTGCCTGATGCACCTATCCTGCCTCGACCTCTGCCTTTACCTCTGCCTCTAACAGTTGTGCCTCGGCCTCTAGCACTTGCAGCCACACCAGGTGTCGGAATGAACTACACGAACCATGTGGTTGTACCTGCACTAGCACCTTGCAGTGGATGAGGTGTTGTTTGAGAGTTGTGTATGAAATGGGTTGTAGATGCATGGTTGGCAGATGGTGTAGATGCTTGCTGTGTATATGCAGTCGGGGGAGGTCGTTTGACACTTCTCCTTTTAGGTTATTTTTTGGTTGTTCCACTGTTTGTTGGAGGTTGTGGTTGTGTGCTTGCTGGTGGTGGCATTGGTTGCGATTGCTGGAATCCAAAGATCAACCAAATCAAATGTGTGAGTAACTAAACAAGTGAAATTAAGGAATTGAATAATGCAATGAACTAACTTGTGCAGGTTGGGGGTGTTGTGGAACCATTTCCCACTTCAGTTGTTGCTGCTTCAGCTTCTGCAGCTTCTAATGTCTCCTCTCAGTACATTTTAGCCAGCATATCCTCATCCTCATCACTTGCAAGGACTTGCGGTGCAGCACTCCCTTCACCCATTGCTTCCTTTCTCTTCTTACAGCTTCTCTTATTGTGACCAGCCTACGGAAAAAAAGTACTCATTAAAATGTTCAACATGAATTTATAGAGTTGGAATAATTTCAACTAGAATTGGCTGAACACATCTAGAGGCAGTATTTGCATACAATAGTTCCAATCCTTCTCTTTATTCTATAAGGGTCACTCTTCTCCTTAGGGGCATCGTTTCTCTTGTCTCTCTTGGTTGAAGGTCTTCCGATTGGTTTTTTGTATCGTGGTGGCAGAATGGGTAGGGTGTCAAGGTGCTCCCAGAACTTTTAGCTTGGAACTGGATGCATTGAAGTCTGATATACTGCATTGTAAGCACCCATGGTGAGCCAGTTATGTGCATACTCTTTGGGTCTTCTGTTTTGGTATGCTAAAGCAGCATAAGCATGTCTACAAGGTAGCCCAGTCAGTTGCCAGAGTCTACAATTGCATGTACCTTTGCCCAAATCCACACTAATCTTCATGAGCAGACATTGAACTTTATACACATTTTTCGCATCATCTCCGGTAGGAAGAGGCCTCCATTTGTTGCTCTCTCTCTTCTCCTTTTTAATCTACTCTGTTGGGATGGGGATAACCTTCTGTTGTACCCAACCAAAGCTTTTTAATTCCTTGTCATGATCCGCATTACATAGTACCTCACTTCCTCTAATATGGTAATAATCGGTTTTCCTCTCATATTCTTCACCTTGGCATTAAACACCTCGCAGTTATTATTTGTGTAGTTGTTCATATTAGGATATTCATTAAAATGTGCTCTGCTCCATTATTTTGGACTAATCTTGTCCAAGTATTCCCAAGCCCAAAATTGATATTTTTTAGCCTATCCATTGCAGCATTGAAATCTTGTGTTGTAGTGGCCTTAGCATATGACCACATACACTTTTTCAACTGCAAGTCACTCTATTTCTTGCGAAAGTTTTGCCATATATGCATGGCACAGAATCTATGGTTGGCGTTTGGGTACATTTCTTGCACGGCAGGTATACATTAAAATAAACAGCTTTCAATATATGACAATCTAATGGTCAAGATTCTTCAATGTATGACATTCAAAAGATATGGTAATAACGACTAGCTATAATCATACTTCAATAATCATTCTTCAGGCATCATAGCACAATTATCGTACTTCAATAATCATTCTTCAATTATCATACTTCAAATTAAGTCAACCATCTTTTTCATCAAGCATCTAAACCTAGTTCAATAATCATACTTCAATTATCATACTTCACTTACATATGCGTCAATAATCAGAAGAACTGTAATCAACTATCCAATAACAGACTTAAAAAATAAGTACCTTCTGCATATCGGACATGAAGTTAAACCCGTTTGCCTGAAAATCTCCCACATCCTCCTGAAGGATCTCTAAAAACTACTTCCAACTTTCCTTGTTTTCTGATTCTACAATTGCATATGCAACAGGGTAGATATGATTATTTGTATCCTGTCCTATTGCTGTTAACAGCTAACCCCGTAATACTCTCTAAGAAAGGTGCCATCCAACCCTATAAATGGTCTACAACCACCCACAAATCCCTTCTTGCATGCATCAAAACATACATAGATCCTCAGAAAAAGAGGATTTGAATCAGGCATAGGATTCGTGTGTATCCTAACTGTCGAGCCAGGGTTAGTCTTCAGTATCTCATTAGCATAATCACAAAGTATTGCATATTGTGCAATCTCGGACCCCTCAATCCTCTCCTTTGCCTTCTTCATAGATCTATAAATTTTTTTCTTGTTGATTAGTACATCATACTCAGATCTGAAGAACTGGTCAGCCTCTCTCACTGTCAAGTTTGGCTGAACTCTTATCCTCTTCTCTAGCTCATCTATCACCCATTTTTCATCTACTGACTTGCAATGATTGTCTCTGCTGTAGGTGTGTTCATTCACAAAAGTCTTTACCTGATAACTTGCTGGAAATGTCCTCTTGGCAGAGTATATTTGCCAAGGACAGTCCTCATCATAGCATATAGCCTTGGATCTTGTGGAGTTACAATGTGCAAAGAATATGCTTCTTCCGATGTTGATATTAAACTTCCGGACAGCTTTCCTAAACTGGTTGAGAGTTTCAAACTCTATATCCAGCTCCAACCATACCTGGCTAACAGGGGCATTGGCATTACTCTGAGAAAAAATTAGACTCTCGTCAGAATCTTCATCACTGTCTATGCTATGCAAGTCCTCTGACTCATAGCAATGATACCTAGCATTGTCATTAGAAAAATCCTCCTCATCAACCGGGATATAGAAAGTTGGAGGCTTGTCTGGATCAGGGTTCGAGATGAAAGATTGTCCTGTAGGGGGATGTCTCATTGTTGATCTTCTCTTGTTCCTCTTGGGCCGTCCCTCAAGCTCATCTGAAGGATTGGTTTCATTATTTTGGGGAGTCCTGTTGGAGTCAGAGGGTGGGACTGACTCAGGGATTGATTGTGAAAGTGGATTTCTATAAGGCTGTGGGATGTATTGGGTGAGCTGTTCAGGTGTAAGAGGTTCAGAGACATTGGCTTCAGAAGGAGTGACTTGGTCTGAACCATCAGTGTGGGATGGTTACTGGTCATGCTCAATAGGTGGCTGGGAAGCTTCAGAGACATTGGCTTCAGAGGGAGGGACTGCGTCTGTTCCATGAGTATGGGATGATTGCTGGTCATGCTCAACAGGTGGCTGGAAAGGTTGGGACTGAGTTGATGGTGGTTCATCCAGTAGGACAGGTGTTAGAGGAGGTTGGGAAATCTGTCTTACTTCATGGGATATTGAAGGTACTGGATTTGGTATCTGTTGAGGCACTGTGAAACTATCCTTATTTTGGGCATCAACATCAGCTGGGTTGTTTTCTTGTTGGGCCTCACCCCTTTTTGGGCCTGCTTCACAAGTTGGACATTACCTGCTATCTCAGCATCGTCATCATCTTCCACTACTAGCAATCTTCTTCTTGGACTCTTCTTTGGAGTTGGTACCCTTTTGGCACAGCTCTTTCTTCTCATCTTTGATGGAGTCATTTCCTTCTCCTCAACTAGCACAAGATGATCTACCGGATGCTCTGTATAGACATTAATTTTGTTACCATTTTTCATGGCTGCCTCGTACATTTTAACTACGTCCATATCAATCCTTAGCAACCTCAACCCATTATCAAGCTCCTTCCCAAGTTCTTGCCAGTAAAACTCAGCAATAGACATATATCCAATGTCCTTCAGCAAATCAGATATGAAAAAACCATTGAAGGTATCAACGTTAACCCTCTCTATCTCTGTTACTTCTCCACCAATGTAAGTAACTTTCGCACATGGCCTTCTCTCAAACTGTCCTCTATGATGAATGGACAGAGTTATGTGGATGGTGGCCATCCCTGGAAGTAAAATTAAACAAAACAATAAAAAACATTGTCTGTAACTGCAGCTAACACAAATCCTCAACCAACTATTCTATCAATTCTCAAAGAAATAAAATTAATCATAGGGTTTGATTAGGTAACAAGCTCTGTTTAACTAGTGGCAACGACATATAAAATTAATCATTAGTGGCAACGACATACCTCTGTTCTTCAAAGGGAGTGACCTCTTCGCTGTCAAAGAGGAAAGGCCTGGTATAAGGCTCTGCTCGCTAATCTATGGATGATTCTTTATTACGTCTTCCTGGTGATCGATTGGGAGTGCTCCAGTCGTCTTCTCCGACTTGGGAATGGAGCAATGGCGACGATGAACAAGTGTCGTTCTTTTTACCAAACTCTTAGTAATAGACAACGTTCAAATCCACGTAGATAAGACTTTGGAGGGTTGGAGTGCCACGTAGGATCGGATTACCACGAACCAAGTGCAGATCCAAGGCGGGGCACTTTTGTCATACGAAGGGCATCTATCGTGGGTACAAGTTTAGTTTCAGGCTACTATGGGTACAAATGTCAGCGTATTCATCCTTCATGGGTACAAATGGTTATTTATTCTTAAAATATAATAATTAATTATTGTTGGCAATAAGTTGGCAGATAATATATTGGTATCCTATACTTTTCCAACTCTCATAAGATTAAAATAACTCATGTTAAAATAAACACCCAATTAAAATGTGATAAAGGTAACTTACGTAATACGTATTACTTTAGAGAGGGTAGGATAGCAATCACTCTTAACAAGAAGAGGAAGAGACGAAAGTAATTTTTTTAAAATAAAATTAAAAAAATAAAATTAAAAAATTTAGATAAATCCAAATTTTTTTATTTAAATTTCACGGAATTTTAACTCTCTCAACATTAGAGGAGTATTGTATCAGCCCAGGCCCAGTATTGTAACAGCCACCCAATAACAGTAACTGAGTAAGAGACTATGAATGCCACTTAGATTTTAAAGTAGTTACCGCCTTACCGGGAATGGGGGCCACTGGAGGAGAGAGGCTGTTCTATACAAAGAAGTGCATCTTGAATTAGAAATAGAAGTAAAAAAATGAAACAAATTAAAAGATAAATGAATATAGTAAAGAATTAAAGAAGAGGTTACACATAATTTTTTTACAACTGTTACTGAAATATAGATGAAAATGAGATAGAGAATATGAGTTGTCGTTCACTATGGAGGTGGTTTCTTTATGTAACGTAACTGACAGATATACGGGAGAAGTTCTATCATAAAAGATAATATTAAAACTTAAATTTGGACACTAAAATTTTGAATTGAGTCATGCTCTATAAATTATGTGCAATTACTCTCACGTATAATAGTAGCTGTTTTATAAAATATTTATTTATTTATTTTTAAAAATATAATTTTTTTTAAGGTTTAATTACTCTGTTGGTCCCTATAGTTTCGTGAAATTTTTAATTAGGTCCTTGTACTTTTTTTTCCTTTTAATTGAGTCCTTGCACCAAAACTTTTTTTTAATTGAGTCCCTACATTTTTTTTTCTTTTATTTTGGTCCCTGCACCAATTTTCTTTTTTTAGTTGGGTCCCTATAAAATTAAGCCAATTACTACCAAGAGGGATCTAATTGAAAAAAAAAATTTAGTGTAGGGACCCAATTAAAAAGAAAAAAAGTATAGAGACCTAATTGAAAATTTCACGAAACTATAGAGACCAACAGAGTAATTAAACCTTTTTTAATTCTAAAAGTATTGGTATTTTTTATTTAATTTATAGTGCAAATAATATTTTATTTTATTTTATTTAATATGTACCTAATAAATTTATATTCGAATTTTTTTTCACATGATTGAATTGAAACAGTGCTATTGTATGATTGACAATTTTAATTTTTGTCATAATAACTATTTTTTTCCTACTATAATGGTACGGATGAAATATTTTTTAATTTAATTTATACGGTAAATAGTAATATTTTATTTCATTAGTTACCTAATAAATTAAAAGAGATATAAGAGTTTGGTAATCTAATTATTTTTTTCATTTTACTTCTATCACTATAATCCAAAACAACCGAAGCAGTTATCATTATTTTTACCATCATAAGAGCAGCCCAAAACAACCCATGCAATTATCATTATTTCTATTATCATAAGAGCAGTTTATCCTCATATATAGTTATTGTTATTTCTTCTATCTGTAACACCCTAATTAGCTTAAGCCTTACCTCGCGACGTAAAGCAAAGGTTAATCAGAGATTACGACAGTTCTAAGCTCATAATATAAAAATATATATATATATATATATATAAGGAATAGTATAATCTAGAAGCCCGATGAAAGATATAGCTCAAAAATAGGATTTCAAAATGCGCAAAATGTACTAACTGAGCTACTAGCTTAAGGCACAAGAAACATATAAGATACATCAAAAGATAAGTATATAATATCATAGGAAACTAGCCACGGCTCGCGGAGTTTAAGTCGGCTAGCCATATACAAGTATAAAGAACCATACAGAAACCTGACAGTTTAAAAAAACAGCTTATACAAGTTTTTCTCTCATAATACAAGCCTCTAGGCAAAGACAAAATACAAAAAGAGAGATGTATAAACAAGATAAACCAAAAAGACTCCAAAAGAACCCAAGATCCTCCGCTTCTGTCACCATCCAAAGCAAGTCACCGAAGTGGGTTGCGACCTGCATCTGAAAAATACAACAGAAATATGGTATGAGAACCGGAGGTTCTCAGTATGGTAACAGTGCCCAGTGATGTAGGATATAAGACCCCGGGATGCCAAAGACAATCCTAAAACTTCATATCCATCACAGATTCAACTTAAAGCAATTCTAAAACCATAAAGCATAATTACATAAATCTAGACATACTTAAATAGGGTAGTCTATCTTAGGGGATTTTTTCTAACTAAACACCGCTGTCCCACACCTTCACCAGTCTAACCTCCATGCGATCCCATCACCTCCGCCTTCCGAACCTCCTCAATCCCAGCAGAAAACACAAGTATATACAATGCAAGTAAAATCACAGGTAAGAGCATATACAGCAAGTAACTCAAGTAGCAATTAGACATGTTATACAAATAGGCATACAATATCAAGTCGGCAAAGCATTCAAACAGATAGTAAATGCACATGATGAATGTCTATCCTATTGGCTCGTGATATCACTTGTCGGTCCATAAATGCCAACCTGACACACCCTTTCAGATGTCGCCTTTTCTGCCACGTCCGAGGATATAGTGCCTGGCACGCTTTTGTTCCGAGGATATAGCGCCTGGCATGCTATCGTTCCGAGGATATAGTGCCTGGCACAATTGCATGCTCATTTCGAGGATATAGTGCCTGGCACACTCTTGCGGCATAGAAGGAAAACAACAACAACATTTATTTCATCATAAATCATTCCAAGGATATAGTGCCTGGCACACTGTCCATATCCCACAAGTCCATTGACCTTAAATCATCACCAGTCATCACCATTCTCATCTCAAATCACTTTCAGTTATCAATCCTCAACATTCCAAGGATATAGTGTCTGTCACACTCTCTTTTAAACACTATTAGTCCAAGGATATAGTGTTTGGCACACTCTCAATATTCATCAAGATCATCATTCCTTTCTACGTCCTCAATTCATCGCAACCATCATCAATGCATAATTTCAATTCCGAACTCATTAGTCCATCTGTTTCTCAATGCACACACCCATCTACCTTCACAAGCCATCAAATCATCATCATTACCCCCGAAACCTAAACCTCCGTTTTTCTAATTTTTCATAATAATCATCAACTAAAACCCTTAGGTTATCTCTCATATTCTCATACTCAAAATTAAGCCCATAAGCCTTAAAATGGTGTTATACAAGCTTACAACCTTGTTGGAAAAGTGAAATAGTTGAAATCAAAGCAAAATTTGAGAAACAGGGCGTGTGCGTCCGCACAGAGGTGTGCGTGCGCACGCCCAGGAAATTTTTAAAAGTGTGCATACACACAGGGGTGTGCGTACGCACAGGCGTCAAAACTCAAAAGGTCTGTTCACTCGCACAACCTGTGCCAGTGCCCCCAACAGACTGACTTCTCCAGCGTGTGCGTTCGCACAGGTCTGTGCGTCAGCACAGATTGCAATTTCCCATTGGTGTGCGCGCGCACAAGCTGTGCCAGAGCTGCAAGCAGACTGCCTGCTTCTGCATGTGCGGACGCACAGATCTGTGTGTGCGCACATGTCACAATTTTCACAGAGTGTGCGTGCGCACACACTAGAAAACATAAAATTCTGTAACTTTACAGAATTTCAGATTTTCAACACCATCTTTAAATAATCATAACTTCCTCTACAAATTTTCAAATTTCACAAACTTTATATCGATTGAAAGGGTTTTCAAATTAAAGATATTTAATAATAAATAAATTTCAACCAATTTTGAAAACCGAGGCAAAAGTTATGATCAGACAAAGTTCACCAAAAATTTAATTTTACCAAAAGTTTCCAAATGACCAATTTTCCCAACTTTCATATCTCAAACCAACCAAAACAATACTAAACTATTCCAAACACCAATTCTCATCAAAATTAACACTCTATGGCATATTGCACTAAGCTTACCACATATTTCTCCACTTTTTCTCCTCCTCAATCTCCACATTAATATATCACATATAATCAAACCTCATTAATATATTCCCAATCAATTAACATCAATATCACATTTATCAACATAATTCACTCTCCAACTTCACAAATTCTTCATCCTCATTACACCACTATCAATTATCAATATCAAACTCATAAATCATTGTTTCATCATACATCATCATACAATAGTATCCAACAACTCATCAATCATTCAAATCCAATCCTATCCTATGGGTCACTAGCCTAAGTGTCCATGAATATTATATACTATATAGAGGAAACTGAAACCATACCTTGGCCGATTCCCTTTATGAACTAAATGAGCTTTCAACCAAATTCCAACCACCAAAGTAACTCCAACAAGCACCAACAAGCTCCAAACTCACAATAATCAAGCTATACACATATAAATCACCACAAAATTAACCTAGGATTCCATTTAAACATAATATCACAAGGGTTTAGTGGCTCTTACCTTTTCCAATGGATTAATCAAATACTAAGCAAGGATTAGAGCAAACCTAAATATCCAAAATCACAAAAACTTATTTAATCCAAAGCCCTAAAAATTCGAAATTTAGAGGAGAGGAACTGGAAAGATTTCGAACTTTTCTTACCAGTTTCTTACATGGGTTTTGTAGAGCTCTTCACAAGGAACGCGTAGCCGCTGACGGCACGTAAATCGGAGCATCGTAACTCAAGATATTAGCTTGGAAAGATTGAAGTGAATAGTGCTCATCAAGGGTTTCTCTTCTTTCCCTTCTCTTCAGCTGAGTGTGTGTGTTCGAGTGTGTTATGAGTGTTTGGGTTCATTAATGAACCCTTATATATGTTGGACTTGGGCCCAACTTTGGCCCGGTTCAACCCGTTAGCATTTTTAGCCCGTTTGGCCCAACTTCAGGCCAAACTTTTAACACTAACGTCCGATTTTCCATCTCTAATATTTTTCTAAGGTTTTCGCCTGTTTTCACTACTTCTCGCGCAGCACCGAGCAGACTTGAACCGGTTCAACCGGTTCGACTGTCGGTTTGCGATTTTTCACGGTTTTTCGCAGAAAACACATTTTTTGACTCGGAAGGACCTACTGAGTCCGAAAATCATATTTAAATCTCCAAATTCTCATCCTAACTTTTTGGAATTTAATTTGGGCATTTAAATGATTTTATTCATGAAAATTTCAGTTCTTACACTATCCCATATATATTGTTTCGTACTCTTTTATTATATTATTATCGTTATCTTTTTTTTTTCATTTTTATTCTCATTATTTTCTGATATTTTTTTATTTATATTGACATAATATATGTTTATTATAAAAATAAAATTTTTAAAACCAATAAAAGGTAAAGATATATCTTAGTTGAGATATAACTTTATTTAATGTTAAAGTAATATACAAAATACTATTGAAATATATTGTGATACATATATACAATAAATAGGAACAAGGATTCTAACCATTATAGAGTGTATGAAAGGATGATCAATTAATCGTATCAATGAGACCAATAAATAATAAATTAAGTATTACTATATTAACGAGTGTGACAATTACATTGATGATACGTATTTTTATTTTAATATTAATAATCAAACGTAATATTAAATCAGTCTACTCAAAATTTATTCTATTGGTTTAGAAGATACCATTAAAGTAAACAAAACTCAGAAAGATGATAAAAAGAGAAAAGAAATATTGAATCAAAAGAATGAAAGGTAATGAAATAAATTTAACTTATATAATAATACTGGATATTTGGACGTATATACTAATTATGCTAAAAATTTAACTTTTTCTTTTTCAGCCTAAACTCAAAAGAGCACAACTATCTCATTTTGGTGACAAACAAATATTATTGTAGGTAACTGTTATTAAATATAAATTCTTAATAAATCAAATATAATGTCATTTAATTTGCATTTTGCCATACATAAACAAAGATTAATGTCATTTTTTGTTTGTCTTTTCATAAAATTCAGTGCAAAACAAGATATCTCAATTCTACCGGTTTTAATTGAATTAATTGAATTCATTTCTATAATAAGAAATTAATTTAATTGAATAATCTTGAATTGTTTATATAGTTATTTTTATGGTCAATAAATGTGACAGTTTTTCAAAACTCAAGAAGTTATTGATAAAGAGATGTGTGATGAAATTTTGAAGAATTTTGTGAGGTACACAATTTTTATATTCTCCTATTTTGTTTATTAATTATTCTTATAATTTGATATTTAAAAATGAAAAAAACAAACATTTTCATTTATTTAGTTTTTTCACTATTTATAGAGAAATGAAGGCCTATTCAGATTTAAATCCATATTTTGGCATACCACTTAAAAAAATGAAGACAAATATAAAAATCCATGACATTTAAACAAAATTATCTTTTATAAATAACTAACATGTATTTTGGTTTATATATACTCTTTTTAAATCAGGATAATATTATTATCATTATTTTTTTAACTATGTTTTTTTTATCTCTTTATTGTGTGCTTTTATAATTTAACATTTTAAAAATATTTTATAATAATTTTATGATAAAAAATATGATATAAATAAAATCACATTAATATTAAAATAATATAAAAAATATTTATTTAATAAATTTAAAAAATAAATAATATATTAACAAAAAAAATAAATTAATTTCTTAAAAAAATAGAAAAACAGCTGTCTTTCCTGTTGAGCCGCTACTATTCATAATGTCAAAACCCTAAACCCCATCACCATAAATAATGCATGTTATTGGTTTCTAATACCAACCTAAGAACATAAAAAACAAAACCTCAAGTTTAAGGAAATGATCATGAAATAATTAACTAGACTCCAGAACCAATTCAGTACCTGGTGATATTTGACAAAAGGGAACACGGGTCTCATTAGTAAGAGGAGTAACATTTAGCTCTCTTGGCATTAAGACCGGATTTTTTCATGGAACAATCACTTCAACCATCAACTTCTTCAGAGGATCCTTCATCCCACCCAAATCACTGAACATGGCTGCCTTCTGTTTCACCTCAAAATAGCTGCCACCACCAAGATTTTCATTCGAACTCTGAGATTCTTCGTCCTGCATCCTTTTCCGCGGGTTTGGGAGAGAGGAGAAGAAGCAACAGTAGCAGTAACAGTTTCAATTTTCCCCTTTCTTTTCCTATATTTTCTTATACTAACTTCAAGAGGAAATAGTCGAATTTATCGAATTTGTTTTATATTGTAATTAAGATGGTTAGCTCATTGAATTATTGGTTTATTTTGTGCATAGAGAAATATTATAAGACCAATAGAATTTATTATTTTTTTGCTAACAGTAAGCTATCAATAATTTGTAACTACATTTATAAAGATTTGCACACATAAAATACATAGTTTGCATTTATATTTACTATAATTTACACATATGAATTAATATAAATTACACTCACACTTTTTAAAGTTTGCACATATAAATTAGTAAAATTTATTTGTTGACAATAAGTTGATATAAGTTTATCTATCTTATACTCTAAAAACACATATTAAAATTATAAATTAAAAATTTTTTTATTAAAATTTTACTAGATTTATCTAAATTAATTCATTTGATTTTAATAAATTTTGGTCGAATGAATTCCTTGACCGATTTAAATAATGACCTAACTCATATTGATAACCAAATTTTTTGTTTGACCGATCATAAATAATGTCTGTTATTAGTCTTTAATACCGACCTAAGAATATAAAAAACGATTTGAAACTTCATTTGAATACAAGGACCAAGTTCTTGGGGTTAATCTTACAAGAAGAGGCACAAAATGTCGTATTATTCATCATGTCAAAACTCTGAACCCTATTATCATAAATAATGCCTGTTATTGATCTCTAATACCGACCTAAGAAAATAAAAAATGAAACCTCAAGTTTAAGGAAAATGATCATGAAATAACTGAGACTCTAGAAACCAATTCAGTACCTCATAATATCTGATAGAAGGGAACACGAGTCTCATTAGCTATCGTGTGAGCCAGTGTGGTCTTGTCACAACCGCTCGGTCCATGCAACAGATTCTAGTACGAGGAGTAACATTTAGCTTTCTTAAAATCGCAGGATGATACCATGGAACAATCACATGAGCTTCAAAAGATCTTTCATCCCACCCAAATTATTGAACATGGGTGTTTTCTGTTTAGCCGTAAGGTTCTCATTGAAACCTTGAGATTCTTCGCCCTTCATCCTTTTTTGCGGGTTAGGTTTAAGTGGCATTGTTCTGTAAGTTGTTAATCAGTTTCTGTCTGCTTTAGTCTTTTTGATCCTGTTTCTTGTTCCACTTTAGTGTTGAGCTCCTTTGTTTAAAAAAAAAAAAACGGTTTAAGTGGCATTGATAAACCCTAAACTAGCGAACTGAGAAGACGAGCGTTCGCAAGCGAGGATGGATTTACATGTTAGGAAATCTATCTATCTATTCTATTATATAAAAATCAGATTTCTTCACTTAATGATAGAGCTGACGTGGCATACTCTGGAGAATGTCCCGATTTAATTATTTTAACTCATTTAATTCAATTTATTACAATGACTTAATTATATCAACTAATTGATTTGATTTGATTAGATATTTAAATATTAATATAATTTATTATAATTTATATTACTTAATTAATTATACTACACTAATTATAATTCGTTATATTAGTGAATTGATTTTTTCATTTATGAAGTCTAAAATAAAATAAAAAATTTATTGTTTATTCTAATTAAATTCATTAAATTTAATTATATATTATATATGAATTAACGTTAATTTATAAATTATTTTATATTATAATATTCAATCAAATAAATTATAAATTACTTTAAATTATATACGCACGAAAAAAAGGATTTAAATGTGGTTTATACAGTATAGATAGTATTAAATTAAAAATGGTGCATTTTTAAGTGTTTTGGTATGACTTAATTATATTAGCTAATTGATTTGATTAGATATTTAAATATGAATGTAATTTATTATAGTATATAATACTTGATTAATTTTACTACATTAATTGTAATTCCTTATATTAGTTAATTGGTTTATTCATTTATAAAGTCTGAAATAAAATAAATAATTTATTGTTTATTCTAATTGAATTCATTAAATTTAATTATATTATATATAAATTAAAGATAATTTATAAATCACCTTATTTCCTTAGATTCCATGATTCCATGAATGGTTAAGTTTTAAGTTTTATATTTCCGTAAGCAAAAGTAATATAAAGCAAAACTTTCTTCGTTCTAAACGGAATTATTCTATGTATTATTAACTAATATCATCATTAGATTTGATTTATTAAAAATATAAACTAATTTTATATAACAAATTATTAATTAAGCTCATTCTAAAACATAAGCAAAATAAATTAATTTTCTAAACGGCCCAATGTGGATCTATAATTTATACAACAATCAAACAAAGCATAGAATTTGTGAATGGTGATAAAAAGGGAATAAAAAAGTAGGGTCCACATCATGTCGACTTGCTTGCCTCCATTGTATCTTAATAAAACATGGACCTACGGAGACTAATCCCGATTCCAAGTTGGGCAGATAGAAAACCTATCCGGATCTCATACAATTAATTTCAACCCGCACCCAAAGTCCTCTTTTAGTCTTTTTGGGTCTTCTCTCTCCCAACAAGCAAGCAAGCATATACGCCAGCAATGGAGAACGGCGGTTTGGCACTGGCAACTTCAAAACAGCGAAGACGAGAAGACTGGTTGCTCATACGGCGATGGGATGATGACGGGATTGTGCCGGCGAGGAGGTCGACGACGATCGGAGATGCTAATGTGACCAGAGAGGTGGTGCAATATTTACAACCACACTTACTAACCGGCAAGTGCACCGGGTCGTACCAAGTAATACCTTACGTGAGTAAGGGTCGATCCCACGAGGATTGATGGATTAAGCAACAATAGTGTTTGATAGGATTAGTTAGATAAACAGAAAAGAGTATTTGGATATTCAATCGTGCAGAAACTAAAATAGTGAAGTAAATAAATTGGGAAGAAAATATGGAGAAGATAGTTAAGGTTTCAGAGTTATCTATTTTTTCAGATTAATTTTTCTTACTAACTATTTTAATCATGTAGGATTTAATTTATGGCAAACTATATGTGACTAGACCCTAATTCCTTAGACCTTCTTAGTCTCCTCTAAAATTCATCAACTGCTAATTCCTTAGTCAATCAATTCCAATTAGATGGTAATGATCAAATTCTAGTTTATATGCCACAAGAATCCTAATTATCCAAAAATAAAGGGATTATATGTCACGTATCCCGTTAAATTCAAACAATTAGAAATTCAGGATAATATGTTTTCAAGCTATTGTTCAAGTAAAGAGCTTTTCCAAGTTTTACAAGAACTCAAATAGAATATGGGTCATACTTCCGTTCCACCCAAATTCATAAAATAAAGAACGAAAACAATTATTAAAACATAAATCAAAACATGAATTAAAATAGAAAAATAATATTATCAATCCATACAATAGACAGAGCTCCTAACCTTAACAATGGAGGATTAGTTGCTCATGGAATATGAAATGTAAATTTGTACGGAATAATGTTGTGGAATGTTGTGCTAGAACCACCCTATTGGGATCCCTTTTATAACTAATCCTAATAATTTAAAAATCAAATTTCTAAAATTAAAATTAAAATAATATCTTTTCCTAAAATAATATTTGAATTTAAATTCGAATTAATTAACAAGTTTTCAACTGATGGGTGGGGACCACTTGATTTGTCCAATCTGCAGCTTCTAATATGTGATTTCTGGGCTAAGAACTGGGTCAAAACGGCCCAGAAATCGCCCCCAGCGTTTTCTGTCAGTTGTCCAGATCACTCATGTGACGCATCCGTGTCATCCACGCGTTCGCGTCATTTGTGCAGATTCCAGTCCACGCGATCGCGTCAGGCACGTGATCGCGTCATTGCGATTTCCTCCATTCCGCGCGGTCGCGTGAGCCATGCGTCTGCGTCGGTATTCGCTGGTCATCTTCTTGGCTTCTTCTCTTTCTCTGCAGAAACTCCATCAAATTCCGCCAAATGCCACCTAAAATAAACAGTATTGTACAAAACTCAAAATAGCATCCATAGTGGCTAAAATATAATTAATTCTTAATTAAATTCAACAAATTAGATGCAAATTCACTAGGAAAAGATAGACAAGATGCTCACGCATCAAGAGGTTAGATAGCGGACCGGCAAGAAGAGACTTTCATGGATGTTGTTGTCGTTCAGATCGCCGTCTCATTGGAATGCTCTCTATCTATAACTGATGGAAGTGAGCTGCTGCAAGAAATGCATGGATTCAAATCTTATTTTCATACCTTTTTTTTTTACTCAGTACATTTTGATTTGTCAGTATTTATGATTTAGAATAAGTGTTTTATTTTCAACTCAAATCTTTTTTCATTTTTTAAATCATCATGACAGATTTTTTCTTCTTTTGGATTATAGAGGATATGTGATTTTTGATGCACTCCAATTTTAAAATGATTTACCCAAAAATATACCTCTTCTTAGTTGCTATAAAATTCTAAAAGGTGTGGTCCTACAATCTTACCATACGTACTTGCTAGAATTTACGTTTATTTTTTTTACTAAAAAAAAATGGTTAGGTGATATGATTTGTTGGAGATGATTGCACCGCCAAAAGAATGTTGGAAGATTCATGTCAAAGTAACCAGACTTTGGTCTTTACCGAGATTCAAAGACCCCAAATCCATTAGCTCCATTGAAATGGTGTTGATGAATGAGCAGGTACTTCTAATTTTATTCATACACACAATTATTTATCTGTTTTCATACACTTAGTCCCACATTTGTATGATCCTCACCCTCATAATTGTCATAATTTCAACCTCAACAGTTTCTGCTTTTTTTGGGACTATTCATTTAAAAACAGAACAAAAATAAAATCCAGTTCTATGTTTTCCTGCAAGAAAACATAATCTTTTCATCATAAAAAAAAGATTTTGCAGTCAAAAACAGAATTAATATATAGCTTATGTTGTATTCGGCCAATAAAGAGAGGAGTTGGGGCACTTTTAGCAAGATTTTCATAGGCAGTTATATAAAATTATAAATTTTAGCTTGCAAAGACATGCACTAATGCCAAGATACATAATCACTAAATAATGCAGATTGGATATAAGAGTTAATGCCGACCAAAAACAACAAAGTTTGAGTCACTCTTGCTTTCACATCCTACAAAAAGCATAATGTATATCTTTGATAAGAAATAATATGCACATCACAACAAAATTGAGAATCAGATTATTTCTTTTTGTTTATTATTCTCATCTTACAGACTTAAATTTTCTCCTCCCGTATAGGTGACAACTAACAAGAGAGATTTGTATTAGAAAAGTTTGTGCCAAGCATCCCTAGGTAGTGTTGACTGTTGGGAACCAAGCAGTATAGCCTCCACTGATTTAACATTCAAAATTCTACACTAAATCAATCACATTAAACAAAGATGCATATGGAGGGGAAAAAAGAGAGAAACATAATAAGAGCATGACTAACACATATGCATGTTTGTCATTAATCTTAACCCTTTTTCTAAATAAGACTTAATTCTCATGCATGATTGTCATCATAATAATTGAAATCGCATAGCCTAATCCATTTAGCAACTTAAAAGTGGGGTTTTAACCAAAATTTTTGCAGCAAATACCGAAGAATATTACCAACGACTTCTCTTGAATACTCAAAGAGGATGTATGAATTTTCGAGATATAAGAACAATAGGAGGAACAATTTATGCTACGTATAGAGATGCATGCTTCACCCTTAGACTCTTGCAAGATGACAGAGAATTCATGGATGCAATTAAGGAAGCAAGCTCATGGGCCTCAGGATCATATGTTAGGAGGTTATTTGTCATTCTATTAACATCCAACAATATCTTAAGACCAGAACATGTCTAAAATAGATGTTAGCATGAACTCTCAGATGATATTTTGTATCGACAGAGAACCGTGATGAACATGAGGGGTGAGTTTTTATTAATTGCAATTATAAAAGTTATTCATTATTAATCATTTTTAGTTTGATTGAATTTTTATAGTATCGTATAATATGTAGAGTTAACTATGTCAAATGATGAGATTAAGCAGTTATGCTTAATGGATATAGACAAGATCTTACATTCCTATGATAAAACCTTGAAAGACTATCCTCCTATGCCTTTAGCAACTGAAGTTGATAGTTCTTTGTTAACCGAAAGGGTTATCAAGGAAGAGCTAAACTTTAACAGGAATGATTTAAAGAAAAATGCCTCAGACATGTTAGCCATCGCAACACTTGAGCAGAAATATGCATTCAATAAAATTGTTACAGCTATATATTGTGATGAAAGGGCTTTTTCTTTGTGTATGATCATGGGAGTACTGGAAAAATATTTCTCTAGAACCTTATGTCTGCTGAGATTCGCTCAAGGGGTGATATTGTGTTAAACATTGCTTCAAGTGGTATTGCATCTTTACTTCTTCCCAATGGAAGAACGACACACTCAAGGTTCAAAATACCGCTGAATATAACTGAGGATTCTGTATGTAACATCAAACTTGATTCCCCTCAAATAATTCTGCTGTTGAAAGCCAAACTTATAATTTGGTATGAGACTCCAATGGTTAGTAGGTATTGCTATGAAGCGCTTGCTAAATACTTGGGTGATATCATGAGATTTTCTCTAACATATAACAAAGATTTGCTCTTTAGAGGAAAAGTGGTTGTACTAGGTGGAGACTTTAGACAATTTCTTCCTGTCATTTTACGAGGATCGAGACAAGATATCATTCATTCAACCGTGAATTCGTCTTGCCTTTGGAAGTTTTGTCTGGTGCTCAAACTAACAAAAAACATGAGACTCTCTGTAGGGACGACTGCTTCAGATCAAGATGAGACAGAGAAATTTGGTGAGTGGTTATTGAAAGTTGGTGATGGTCTAATAGGTAACAATATGGATGGTGAATATGAGATATGTCTTCCAGGAGATATTATTATTCCTTCTTCGGACCAGGTATTTGATGAGTTGGTTCATTTTTCTTATCCAAATATTTTGGATAACATGTTCTCAAAGGATTTTTTCAAAACAAGAACTATACTGGCTCCCACGCTGGACATTGTTGAAGAGGTCAACAACCATCTAATGGTTATCATTCCTGGAGGAAAAAAATTATATCTCAGTTCAGATTTGATTTGTATGGATGAAGGGAATATGGAGAACCAACTAGATCTCTATGGTCCTGAATTACTGAATAGCATAAATTGCTCTGGTTTGCCTCCACATAAATTAATACTTAAGGTTGGTATTCTGGTGATATTACTGAGGAATATTGACTAATCCAGTGGTCTTTGTAATGGTACAAAGCTACAAGTTAGGAAGTTTGGAAATCATGTCATAGAATGTGAAGTCTTAACAGGTAACAATGTTGCTCATATTGCTTTGATTCTAAGAATGAATATGGTACTAACAAATGAAACCATCCCAGTTAGATTTCAACGAAGACAGTTTCCAACTATGACAATTAATAAATCTCAGGGATAAACTTTATCTCATGTTGAATTGTACTTGCCCAAACCAGTTTTTACACACGACCAACTATATGTAGCACTTTCAAGAGTTAAGAGTAAGAGAAGTTTAAAAGTTTTACTTATGAATCACGTAGGAATGTCTGCAAATTCAAACATTAATATTGTTTATAGAGAAGTCTTTGAAAAAATAGAATTCTAATGTAAATATTTTAATTTTATTTTAAATTCTGTATCAATGTATAATTATTTTACTTTAAAAAAGTGTAAAATGAATCTTATTTATTATTATAAATGTTAAATTGAATAAGTCATTATTATTTTTGATTTGGAATTAAATGAGAATAAAACCGGATATTATCTTTTGTTCCTTAGATAATTATCTTTTGGATTTTAGATATATTATCTTTTGGACTTTAGATACTATTTTTATTTGAGTTTTAGGGTTTAATGAGTGTCATGTTCAAATATAAATAGGCCTTCAGGGTTTTGATCCCTTTATATACCAAAGCCGCCTTTGTTGCTCTTTCCCCATCAAAAGAGTCACAATTTAGCCGCCTAGGGATATAGAAGACTTTAGTTGAGAAAGATTGAAAGAATCATAATACTGGGATAATTCTTCTGTCTAATTTCTAATTTCTACTAGTAAAAGTATGCTTTTGCATTATGATATATTTTTGGTGATTCAATATGGATGATCTACGTTAATAAAATTATTTATTCCAACAAGTGGTATCAGAGCCATCTATAATTGAGTCATTGAAAATACTAAGTTTTTTTTTTGAATTTCATTGGATCAAAACACGTTTGCGTTGTTACTTTCTATTTGGATCGAATTCAATAAATTTATTATTTGTTTTAGTGTATACATTGACTTTATAAATTGCAGTGCCTTCTTTATATATTGATTTAGGAAAAACTACCATTTGTACCCATGAATTTTACAAACGCTGACAAAAGTACCCATCAAACAAGAAAATTAACGTTGTACCCATAAAAGATGGGTTCCGTGTGACAATAGTACCCAAACCATGATTTTTCGTTGACTTTTTAATAAAATTTCTAAATTACCCCTTCTATCTTCTTCCCCCAAATTTTACAACCCTCATCCTTCGTCTTCCTCTGCTACTGCCAACCACCAAAAAATTAAAAAGATTAAAAACTGTGGATTATTAATTATCTGAGGTTATTATTCAAATATTATGGATCTATAGATCTGGTGTAGAAAAAGAAAAAGAAGTTTGAAATTGACAAAAAAAACATACATTTTGATTTTTTTGTATCACTGTGGGAACAAGAGGCACAGAACAAAGAGCCTTTGGGAACGGAAGGAAGGATAGGTCAGAGATAGAAGATGTGATAGCCTCGGTCGCATTTGTTGCAGAGGAGAAGCTTCGCTGGGAACTCACCGAAGGAGCAGCACTTGCTGATGATGTTGTCGTCAAAGGTGGGCTTGGGAGTGTGGGTCCTTCTTCACCCTGCATTCCCCTGGCCATGTCTTCGATCATACCCGACATGTTCAGGAGCTCATCCTCATCAATGTACCCCGCCACCATCATCCCTCCTTGTTCTCCAGTTCTCAAAGTGAAACAAGATCTTTCAATAATAACGTTGTTACCACCACAACCTTCCAGAGGGTTATGCGGTGGCCTCGGAAGCCTAGCCTGAGCAACGGCGACGGCTGCGATGTGAATATCAGTCCACCAAATGGTATGAAAATACTCTAACAGTAGCCCTTTTTCTACAGATTGACGGCGCTGAGCAGTGTTTGGCAAGGGTGTGTTTTCTTACTGTTGTTGTTGCATCCGAAGAAGAAAGAAACAACAAGAGTAATGATGTTAAAGTTGATTTGGATTTAGATTTGGAGAACAAATTAGGATTGAAATAAAGAGAGATAGAGGTTGAGGATAAAGGTTGGAGGAAGACATCAGGTGCTTGGGTCTTGAGGGAATGGTGACTGGCGGTGGCAGAGGAAGACGAAGGATGATGGTTGTGAAATTTGGAATTTGGGGAAGAAGATAGAAGGGGTAATTTGGAAATTTTATTAAAAAGTCAACGAAAAATTACGATTTGGGTACTATTGTCACACGAAACCCATCTTTCATGGGTACAACGTTAGTTTTCTTGTTTGATGGGTACTTTTGTCAACATTCACAAAATTTATGGGTACAAATGGTAATTTTTCCTTTTGTTAATGTAAATTTTTTAAGTGAACAATTATCAATCATAATACATTGTATTATAGATATATGTAACATATTATATTAGAAATAATCAAAAGTTTACTAATTATGAATTAAAAAATTTTAAAAATGATAATTTATAGGTTTAATTATTCTGTTGGTCCCTATAGTTTTACAAAATTTTCAATTAGGTCCCTATACTTTTTTTTCTTTTAATTGAATCCTTGCACCAAATTTTTTTTTAATTGGGTCCCTACACTTTTTTTTCTTTTATTTAGGTCCCTGTACCAATTCTTTTTTTTTTTTAGTTGGTCCCTATAAAATTAAGCCAATTACTACTAAGAGGGACTTAATTGAAAAAAAAAATTGGTGCAGGGACCCAATTAAAAAGAAAAAAGTATAGGGACCTAATTGAAAAATTCACGAAACTATAAGGACTAATAGAGTAATTAAACCTAATTTATACCCACTAATGTTATTATTGTTCCATCTATTATTTGGATTTGGACGAATTCAACTGTTATTTTGAGTATCTGAATGTTTAAAAAGTAAATATATTATTGACATGAGATTAATGTATTTTTAAATTCTACCAAAAATAAAGTAATTTCTTATATAAATCATAGCTACTAAGAGTTAAAAAAAAGTATAATAATAATAATCAAAACATAGATCTAAACAAAAAAAAATATTATTTATAATTTATAATAATTAATTTAGATAGAGTACCTCAAGTAAAATATTGAAGGTCAATAATTATGAACATGTGTCTATTTCTGTTTGTGATATCTTTAAAAAAAGATAAATTAGATTAAAAGCAAATTAAATAAAAAAATTTCTATCTGTATTCAATAATACTAATAAGAGATGAGATGAGAAGAGAGAAACGGATGAAAGGTGAAAGATAACGGGTAAAAGTTATGTCAAGGTGGCCAAGTAGTGGAGAAATTAATAGAAAGGGTAATACTGGAAAGAAATCTTGGACACCGAACCCATGTATTGCCATTATATATTGTTATAGATTATATATTGTTATAGAATAAGACATTTTGGAATAGTTGTGCCTTTTCTTGTAAGATTAACTAGGGAGGTTCAAAATCGATCCGAGCCGAATAAAACCGACCAACTAAATCGAAAAGCTGAAAACTGAATAAACTGAAAATCGGAAAAATTTATGGTTTGTTATTTTTTACGGTTCGGTTTGGTTTTTTATTCTGACGCTGAAAATTCTAACCAAATCGAACCGAACCGGTCACCCGAAAACCCATTACCCCGTTAGCCCAACCCCATTGTTACCCCACCCCCAAATCAGATTTTCCTAACCCTAACCTAGCGCGTTCAAACTCCCCCTCCCAGCACAGCGCCGAACCCACCCCTCCCAGCAGCACCGAACTCACCCTCCCAACAGCGCCGAACCCCCTCCCTCCTAGCACCGTCGAAGGTCAGAGTCCGCCAAGTCAGATATGGAGTTTTAAATCATTTTTTATGTTCTTAGGTCGGTATTAGAGACCAATAACAGGCATTATTTATGACGATGTGGTTTAGAGTTTTGACGTTATGAATAATAGGACATTTTGGAATAGTTGTGCCTGTTCTTGTAAGATTAACCCCAAGAACTTGGCTTTTCTATTCAAATGGAGTTTCAAATTAGTTCTTGTTGTTCTAAAAACTGAATCGAACTGCCCAGTTCAACCGAATTAATCGAGAACCGATCATCAGAACGGTTCGATTAGCTTCAAAAACCGTCTAACAAAAAACTAATAAAAAACTGGTCGAACCGGTGGTTAACCAGTTAACCGACAAGACCGGCCGGTTTTTTAAAGGTGTTCCGGTTTGAAAACCCCTTCAAAACAGGGTCGTTT
>NC_029788.2:7904296-7909838 GCF_000816755.2 Arachis ipaensis
CACTGCAGCTGCCGTTCCCACCGCAACCACCGCAGCCCCACAGCCCCGCGGAACCCACAGACACTGGATCTTCTCTTCTCTGCTCGAGCGTGCTTACTCTCTGTTCGCCGGTGTCGCGCCGTGGAAGCTCCGTCGCCGTCGCAGGAGCTGTGTCGCCGTCGTAGGAAGCTCCGTCACCGTCCTAGGAAGCTGTGTCGCCGTTGTAGGAAGCTCCCTCGCCGTCGCGTAGAAGCTCTGTGGCCGTCGCCGTCTCCCCTGTTCAAGCGCGCTCTCTCTCTCTCTGTGTTCGCCGGTGTGGCCGTCTCCTTTGTCGTCGCCGTCACTCCCCTTCCTCCTCGCCGCCGGGAAGCAGTAAGCACTCTGACTCTCTGAGTGTTGATGCAGGTCCCAATCTTCATCTTTGCAAATCACTTCACTCGAAAGCAGACTGATTTAAGACAAATATAATTATATTTGGCATCAAAATTTTCATTATTTCTAAAATTGTGAATGAGTACATAGTCTCTTATGTTATGAAACTGGAATAATCCTGTTGATTGTTGATTTATGATTCTAGAATGATTTTCTAAAATGATGATGATGTTGTTACTGATATTTTGTTGGCTTCTTGTTGATTTTCCGATGATTACTGATTAGTGGCTTTGTTTAATTCTGAATTGGAGTTGGATTTAGTTGAGTCACTGGATTTAATTCTGAGTTGCTGAGTTAATAATATTGATTTTGTTGATGTTTGCATATTCTGAAATGCTGATTTTCTGAAATGAGGATGATGTTGTTGCTGATTTTATGATGATTACTAATTAGTGATAATTAGTTTGATAATTAGTTAGTGTGGGTAGTTGAATTTTGTTAATATTTTTTTGGTGTAGAACATTAGGTGCAATTTTGAATTTTATTAGGTTAGAAAATAAAAATGAACAAATTTAAATATTTGAAACTATATATTAAATTTTTAATTAATGTTTAATTAAATCGGTTGAATTCCGGTCAAACTAATGAACCAGTAAACCATGAACCAGTGAACCAGTTATTTTACCGGTTCATTGACCAGTTCGGTTCTCGCAACCTTGGTTCTTATTACAAATTAGTGCTGTTGTTTGTTAATAATGCTTATTTATTTATTTATTTATTTATTTTGTTTCCGTTGTCAATGAATTCTTTAGGTGAATCTGAAGAAAGCATCAAAGCTATTTTCGCTGAAGCAGGGACAGCATGGATCATCTGATGGCGTTCTTTTAATTGGAGCTACAAATAGGCTATATTCTCTTGATCTGACCTTGAGAGCATTGTTTCAGCAAGAGTTTGTTCTTGTCATTCTTGATGAAGCTTTAAGACGAGGTATCCTTAAGTTGTTGACTTGCAAACTAAGAGTTCATTCGATCTTTCACGAAATAGCAAGGTTTACGTTAGGTTATGTTACCACCGGTTTGGAAGGTTTGGTTAAGAAGGTTAACAGATTGTTAATGCACAGAATTATTTGTGAGGGAAAAAAGGAAACTATCTCAAGATATTTCAGACTGTGGAAGCAACCTTTTTGGGATAAAGATTTGGATAAATATGACGTCACAACCTCAAATTTTTCATTACTCTATATTTGTTTCTTTGTTTACTCTCTTATTGTTAATGTTGTTATAATGTTATTATAATTGCTATAATTGTTTACTTTCACACAAGAAACTGTGAAAAAAAGTGCAATTTTCATTTATAAGAGAGGGTTTCTTATCCGCCGTTTCCAATGTTAAATGAGAAGATGTCGAAGGCTTGATAGATTAAAGGAGGAGTTTGAATTCAGGGTTTAAACACTTCTCTTAAACTATCAAGGCCTCGACATCTTCCCATTTCACATTGGGAACAGGGAATAAGAAACATCTCTTATTAATGAATGTTGTAATTTTTTCACCGCTTCAGAAGTAAACAATTATAGCAATTATAATAACATTATAGCAACATTAACAATAAGAAAATAAACAAAGAAATAAATCTAGAATAAATGAAAATCGGAGGTTGTGACGTCATGTTTATCCAAATTTTTATCCAAAAAGGTTGCTTCCACCAGCCTGGAATATCTTGAGATAGTTTTATTTTCCATCACAAATGATTCTATGCATTAACAATCTGCCGGCCTCCCTAACAAAACCTTTCAAATCAGCGACAACATAATCTAGGGTAGATCTTACTGTTTCATCAAGATTGGATGAGCTATTAAGTTTGCAAGTTAGCAACTTAAGTATATCTCGTCTTTGAGACTTCATCAGGAATGGCAAGAACAAACTCTCCATAAAACAATACTTCGAAGGCTGGGTCAAGACAATCCGGCCTATTTGGTAGCAGCCTCTTAATTCTTACCCTAATTGCATTTTGTCATCTGAAAATTGATGAATTGGGTGTGGCACTTCCAATGGAGGAAAGAACTATCCCAATGGGAGACCGATACATTGGACCAGTTGCTGTAGGTCTTGCAATCTGTTAGAATAATAGCAGATGTGCAGGATAGAGTGGTGTGGAGGTTTGATAAAGAAGAAGTTTATTCTACTAGCTCATTTGTGCAGGTTTTGCAGGAAGAGACCTTAGGTGAGGAGTTTCTGAGCTATGGATTCACAAAGGAAATTTGGAAAGGGTTAGTTCCACCTCGGGTCGAGTTGTTCGCGTGGTTTGTATTGGTAGAGAGGGTCAACACAAAGGATCAACTAAGTAGACTCGGAGTCCTACAACACTTATTTGTCACTTGCGAGTTCTCTTGGCAGGTGTGGTGTGCATGCATCTCATCGTTTGGACAAGAGTGGACTGCTCCTAGTAATTTGAAAGATTACTTCGAGAGTTGGAGATATATGCGAGTGAAAAAGGAGCAACGCAAGTGTTGGTTAGTTGGGTTTTTCTCAGGAGATGACATAGGAGTTGTTTGTAATTTATGACCATTGCCTATCTGTCCTTGCTCTACTAGAGTGTTGAGCTGTTCTTTTCCAGAAAAAATAGAAATTGATGAATTGATTTTTGCCTCCCCTACCCTTGGAAATAGGGTTTAGTTGAATTTCATAGGTTGATGAATGTGATTGGATTTATCTATTTTAGGCATATGGGTTGCAAATCTGACGGAAATTTTACTTTTTGGGCCCCCTGGTTGTGGAAAAACTCTTGTTGCCAAAGCTGTTTCCAATGAGGCAGGAGCTAATTCCATTCATATTAAGGTTTGTCTAAATACTTCATCTTACCTTATTCATTTTTGGTTTTGCTTCACTGTAACTTACGCTATATTGAATAAATCATTATTCTAGATTGCTATTCTTGAATTATTTAGGGGCCGGAGCTCATAAATTTGTTGGAAAAAGTGAGAGAGAAGTTCGACTACTGTTTAGTTCGTGCAAGGGCATGTTCACCCTGTATATTATTTTTTGATGAGGTTGGTTATTTTATCTCTTGATGAATGTTAACTATAATATTTTAACACAAAATTGTCTGACCTAACTATAGAAGTCATTTCTTATGTGTTTATTCATTCATTGTTAAGTTTATGTGCACTAGAGGGGGCCGGCCCCCAAGTTAGTACTCAGTAAACAATTTATGTACAAGACCTGTGCTTTATATATTAACTTATGTTGCCTATATGGAGTTCTAATTTGAGTACATTTGTTCAATCTGTTTGAAAGGTGTGTAAGGATCCCAATAGGTAGCGTGTTAGAGAAGTTCGTCACTATAAATAAAGTGTAGGATTATAGGAAAAATGAGCTAAAGTCATTTAGAATAAAGTACCATTTCTATTCATAAAGATTCATGATTTTGATAATTCTACCAATGAATAAATCAAATTTTGTAACCATGAAAGATGGAAGTTGTTATTGTTAACCATAAAAGTTGGGAATATTGACAAATGTATACATGAATAAAATTAACGTTTGGATATTTTTATCGTGTAAAAACCATCTTTTGTGGTTACAAAACTAATTTTGTTAATTTACGTTAATATTGTCAGTGTTTTAAAGTTTTATAGTTAAAAATGGTAGTTTACTCGTTCATTTATTGAGATTAGTCTCTTTCGAGAATTCGAAATCAACTCTTGAATTAAGATTCTTGTATTCTGTTACATTGATTTGGGAATGATACCTGTTATCTATCACTATTCAATTAACTTCAGGTGGATGCTTTGTCAACCAAACGCGGTGCAGAAGGTGGATCAGGCATTGAACGAGTAGTGAATCAGGTCAAACAATACTAGTTATTGGATAAATAATTCTGATATCATTATATTAATAAAAAATGGCATTATTATTTGCAACTGCAGTTACTAATCAAGCTAAACGGACGCCAAAATGTTTTTGTCATTGGTGCAACAAATAGGTAAAATTTTGTTGGTCATATCTATTTAGTTATTTTTGTTTCCATAATTCCATCTTATTGCACTGAAGTAAATTTCTCATTTTGTAGGCCTCTCTTCCGTCATGGTAGACTTGGTAAACAACTTTACGTTCCTCTGCCAAGCACTGACCAGCGATTTTCAATATTGAAAGCTCTTGCAAGGAAGGAGCCTGTTGATCTTACCGTGGATCTGAGAGCCATAGCTGAACCGTGTGAAAATTTTAGTGGCGCAGACCTTGCTGAATTGGTTTGTCCCTCTGCTATATCTTTTTCTGCTTGTTTTAATAATCCTTTTATCGATAATGCTTGTGATTGTAAGGAAGGAGGAATAATGGGGGGAAGTTGTTATTTTCTTGATGATACAGGTGGCTCAAGCAACTGTTGCTGCTATTGATGATATTGAAGAAGCTTTGACCTCAGTTGAAGCCTCTAGTGATACTTGCAAGCCAAGACATTTTGATACAAAACTTGGTAAGGTCTTTCCCTCAGTGTCTCCCGCGGTATGTTCCATTCTTCTATGCATCTTTCTTTCACACATTAAAGCTGCTGTCTTACTGCGTAAACTAAGGAACTTGTTTCATTTGTTTGGATCAGAAAAGGCGTAGGTATGAGCGCGTGGCAAAGCATCATGAGGATCATGGCACTGGTTGTGACTTAAACTTGAGCACTTCAAGTAGTAGCGAAAATGTGTATTAAGATATTTTTTTGCTGGAATATTTTTAAGTTTTAACACTTATTTCAGGTTATTTTTTTGTGATAATATATTATTAATATTTGAAAGTTATTAACCATTTAAAGTTATAATTAAAAAATGTATCGTTGCAATTTCTTTTTATAAGAATTAGACTAACCGGCACAGAAAAAAAAATGAAAGTAACTCAAATACTCAGTAGAAATTTATAAATTAATTTTTTACAACTATTAAATGTCCAAAAAAAAAATTTATAATTCAGTCTAACCAAGTTATTTTAATTTATTTTGCATCCATGCACCACTTAACGAACCTATATAATTGATTTTAACGTAAACGGCTTCCGTCATTGTGCCTTTGTTAAATTTGATAAATTGATAAATATATTAGTAATGCTTTTGTGATTCAAACTTGTGATTTAAAAATCACACAATTTAATTATCATTTCAAGATTTCTCTTTAATTTATTGTATAATATAGTTTTAAAAAATGAAAAATATC
>NC_029788.2:7909909-7920333 GCF_000816755.2 Arachis ipaensis
GATAAATTTATATTTTAATTTTCTTATGTAAAGTATATAATATAGTTGCTTATTATTTACTGAGTACTCCAAAATGAACATTAGTGAATTCTGTCGTCACTCCATTCTTACTTTTTTATCCTTCTCTTATCTTTTTACCTCTTTTTGTACATTTTTAAATTAAATTATTTTGATAAATAATAAATTTACACGAAACAGTTGTTGAGAAACACGAATAGTTGGGATAAATAGTTAAGTTAATGGGTTCCACCACCCACGTGATGATCACCAATGCAATGTTCTTTTTTCTTTTTGAATCAACCAACCAACCACTTGCTGTGCTGTGCTGATTCATGACTAATCTTTTTCCATGCAATGTAATGCTGTCCCCATTAGGAAACAGCCTGTCCCAATTGGACCCCACCTCAAAATTATGCATTCCATCCATATGATTCTTTGTCCCCACTCACCATCAATTACTATTCATAATCATTTAATTAGTAATACCCCAAATCTGTTTCTAACATTTCATTTTGTTAGACAAGCTAATCTTTATCAGTATTTTGTAAAGATTTGATATGTATCAACATAATAAATTTGATAATTAAAATTTATTAAAGATTAAAATATCCAAGTAAAAAATTTCTTAATCTTATTTGGAGATTACTCTTTATTCAAGAGTTCTTTTCAATTTCTCTTCTACCATACTTCTACTTTACTCACCTTCTTAACCATTATCTACCAAACTACACTTACACTACCACTTCCAACTTCACCATTACCTACCATATCATTATATTTACCTCCTCACCATATAACAATACACAAAAAAAGGTTTAAGGGTATCCTAACCATCCCCACCAAAGTCCAAAACCAAGCCTTGAATTGTTGTAGCAGCCAACTACTATGATTATATTATTGAACAAACCAAACCTTTGTTTTACTACATCTAACTAACTTCTTAGCTGAGCAACCAGCATAGTAGAGATAGTTTAAGCTGTTACAATATTAGCACCTACATATATTCTTGTAAACCAGAAACAAGATGAGGAAATATATAATAATCCATTTGAAATCAAAACATAACCACATGAAGTTAATATGAATGATGGGTTAAGAGCTTAAAAAATGATTAATTCCATTAAGGGTATTGAAAAGAGTGTCAACTTCAATAAAAGAACAAGGAATTGTACAACTACAAGACAAAGGAACTGTTTAGGGAAATGGTAGGGTACAAGCTACAACAAAGAGGCAAAGAGGAGAGAACTTAAAAATAGCTATTTTCATTTACAAGTACAGTTAGCATCTCTGCTGGTAAGTGATCAAGGTTCAATGGTTGCAAATTGATACTCTGATTTTTTACTCTTAATCTCTACTATGACCAAATCCAAAAAATACTGACATAAAACAGGGAAAACCAATACAAAAAGAATTGTAAAGCTTTAACAAAAAATTAGAAGCCCTACACATGAAAATGCAGACCTATTCGGTGCATTGCAGCATGGCTAGTGCCAAGAAAACTTCAATCAGTGGTTTAATGTACCAAGAAGACACATCTCTATGGGTTGATGTTGCATTCTCGCAAATACACATGATCATAATCGACATACTTTGTCCAATGACTTCGGAACTTGGGAATACTTATCTCAAGCCATGGCTTCAGGTTGCCATTGTAGTGGATAACGGCAGCGCGATCAATATCTCTTTGGTTGACATTGGGGTTGTAGCCGAGACCCAGGACATGCCAAGATCGGTTCAGCGGGAAAGTTCGTTTCCAGAATGTTATGAGACCCGGTGGCAGTGTTCCTAACTTCCACAGCTGTCTATCATGATTCTGTAATTCAATTTAATTGCAAACAAAAATCAGTCAACGATTCTATGACCAAGAAACAAGATATGTCAAAAATAGTTTACGGAAATTGCAAACTGCCTAATGTTGCATATATGATACATTCCATTTCTCAAACAGTCAAACCGAGTCCAAATTATTATACATACTCCTATCCGCAATTTTTGAATGATAGTATGAAACATATTGATAACATGCCTTAAATGCCTATTTATTAGCTAATAAGTTTAATGGCGAAAAAAAAGTTACCAATCTACATATAATTTATGTGAATTTATTACCAATCATATGGGATACATACTGAAAAGGTAAAACAAACTGCATCACTTACCAGATTCTGCCAGTTGTGGTACACCTCTGTGATATTTTGCCTCTTCCATTCGGCTAAATCAAATATATTCATACCATATGCCCACCCACAAGCCCGCGGGTCAAAATTCTTTGCGATAAGAGGATGGGAGAAGTTAAGATAACGATCAAATCGATGAAAACTTTCTCCACAAGTTTCTACAGCACCATTTACATTGCCTTTCAGATCAACTGACCAAAGACCAGTCAGATCCTTCTTCACAACTATATCATCATCCAAGAACAGCACCTTGTTGAGCTTTGGAAAGATCTCAGGCAGGTAGAAACGGAGATGATTCAAGATAGATAAATATTTTGGATTTCTAAACTTCAGGTTTGAATCAGAAGTTGCTCGGTGAGTCTTGAAGTAATAATCAATCATGGATGGAGAGCCCAACTGCCTAAGAACAGGACTATAACTTGCATTCAACCATGTAAAATCTTCAATGTTCTGAACCTGAATGGTTGCATTGCCGGGTGGATTTGCCAAAAACCACATCCTCATTGCTGCATAATTGAGTCTGTCGGTAACAATGTGAAAAACATGCTTTGAGGTGTCCTGCAAATTCATTAAATAAAATTATTATAAGCAAGTCATGTCAATGGGGAATCGAAACAGCATCAGTGCTGATAATTTTTAATTTCTTTTACTTCACAAACTTGGGGCAAAAATAAAAAAGAAACCATCTTTCTTAGTTAAAATAGATAAAGCACAGCTATACCCCTAGCACACTCCATTTTTTCTTTGATGTCCAGAATTCACAACATTGAAAAACAGATACCTTAGCATTAACAGCAGTTGAATTCACAACAACAGCCGCAGCCAATATGTTGTCTGAGAATATTGCATAATGGTATAGTCGAGGGTCTTCTAACTTCTCTTGATTGGGGAACTGTTGCTGAGAAGAATTCAAGCTATAATACTCAGTTGTAAGGCGCAGTGGAAGACAATGAAGACCTTTTGGCAATGTTTTTGCTGTTAATTGTGTTAAGAACAAAGTCTGCTTCTTGTGTGCATGGAGCTGCTCCTCTGTTGAGTGGATCATAGCCCGAAGCTTCTTCACAACAGCAGCACAATCATCTTGAGCTTGCTTCCCTTTCAACAAAGTTTGTTCCATCGCCTTTATTCTCTCATTTGCACTGCCAATAGTAAGACACATATTATGACGAGAAATGGAGCTTGGTAGAGAAATTACTTACTCGTCATTTTTATAAGCAGCAGTAAAAGAAACTTAAAGAAGAAAACATAAACTTGAATATAATAAGATAGCATGGGAACACAAACAGGGAAACAACAGTGTTCTTATAGTTACTTACTTCCTAGGTAAGTCAGAATCCTTGCTTGCATCTCCAAGTGTTCGTGAAACTTCCTTTACCCGTAGTCGTAGTTCCCGCGTAAGATGGGAGTTGCTTTTTACTACTGGCAAGGAAAGAAAGATTTTAGCCTGGATGAGTTGATCTTTGAGTTGCTGTACCTTAGCATCTGGTGGCATTTGTTCTTTCTGCTTATTGGTTTCCCCTGAGGGAATTTTCTTGTTTATGTTGCTGGAGGCGATAGTTGCTTGCGGCTCCTGTTTAATATCCTGAGAAAAAATTGCAGCAAATGTGAAACTAGAAACTTAAAATGAACTTGGCTTGAATATGAACTAGGCTTGAACGTGTAGCAAATAATGTTGACAGGAAATGCTATCTAGCAACTCATTCGATCCATTTTTGTAATTGACATTAGCAATTCAACTAACTACCATTTGTTTTGATCTTCGTCGGACTCAAACTAATTTTTTAAATGCAAACCACAAATGCATACAGTCTCATCTAATGTATGCAAACTCCACACAAAGGAAACACATACCTAAATAGGTTTATCAGTGTGGAACTTCTTTATCAACTAGATTTTATTATAATGACTTTAAGGCACTGAGCTAATTAAAACTAAAAAATGTGCTATATATCAGACCCTAAACTCCTGATAAGATTATCAATTCAAACACTAGAATCTCATCATAGAGATGAACAAAGATAACACTTACACAAACCACAGCAGCAACAGATGCAATACAAGCACGGAAAATCCATCACCTACCTTAACTTGAGACTCGCGATCAGAAGCACGATCTGATTTAGTGAGCTTTGCATCACTGTCATCAACATCAATAGCATCTTCGCTATTTACATTTTCGCCACCACCGCCATCAGCTTTCTCCAAGGTGTTCCCTTCATTCCCTTGCTTGTCAGTCACCAGTCTAATGAGGCTCTCCTTTCTACCTTGATCTTCCTCAGTTGTAGTTGACAGCACCCGTGCCGACACATGTTCCCTTGATTCAACCACCATCGGCCTCTCTATTAAATCAACAGAACAATGACATTTGATAACATTGGAAAATCTCACAAGTTACAGCAACAACTAACCCTTTTGAGCAACAGATAGAAAGATCAAACAAAATACCTTGAGGCAAATTCTTTGTTTTGGTTAAGTCCTCAGTGTATACAACCCCAATAGGCTCTTTAAGAGCTGTTGAAGTTTCCTATTTGTAAAACAAGAAATTAGAGATTTCAGCTATAAATTATCACAGATTCAACCACCATCAAGGTATATATTTATTTCTTCAGAGCTTTACCTGAGGAAGCAGATTCAAATGGCCAGAGTCACCTGCACCTACAAAAGCAGTAACATCTTCAATAAACTCTTCCTTGGCTGCAAAAAACAGAAAACCCCAAGAATCAGCAACAAGATACAACAAAGACTTCTAAAGTGAAAACACTGAAATAAAAATAAAAAATGATAAGAAAAAGACTCACTGGATGGTGACTTGTAGGTGCCAAGACGATCGGTATAGAGAACAATTGGAGCAACAACAGTGATGCAAAGCAACAAAAGCACAATGTTCCTCATAGCCACCATTTTCACCACTCAGCTGGGGAAAAAAAACCCTCAAGAACCCTCTCTAACAAGAGGAAGAGATCCTTCTCCTGTCACTTTCTAGAGAGAGAGAGATTATCAAAAAAGAAAAGAATTGGAAATCCCTCTGAAACCCCTCTTTCAGGTTCTGTGCTTCAGAGGAGGCACTGATATTAAGAACCAACCCAACAAGGTGAAAATTAGAAAGGGGGCAAATTAAAGCCAAAGATATAAACTTCTTTTATAAAAAAAGAAGACCCACTTTCTTCCTCTTGTGGGTGGTGCCCGAAATCTCCGTGATGCAGAAAATTCTCAATCTTCAAAAGTTTCAAAGGTTTAAGCTTTGGACCCGCAGAAACATGGAAGGGAAGGAAGGAATCTGAGGGGGAAAGAAAACTTCAGTTACATTGAATTACGGAGAAGAAAGAAAGAAAGAAAGAGGGAAACGCATTTTGGGATCAGAAAGAGAGAAAAATGATGCCTTGTTTTGCGTGCGTGTGTTTGTGAAAATGGGAGAGAACCAATTGGACCCTCCCTTGTGCAATTTTTAAGAGTTGGTACCCTTTTTTGGAAAAATGTTGTTGTTCAGAATCACAATCACGGAGGAAAAAGTAAAAGAAAGAAGAAGAAGAAGCAGAAGAAGGACGTTGGAGGTAACAGGAAGAAGCAGAGAGAGAGAGAGAAAAGAAAAATATATGAACTTTTTTTTTGGGACTAATCTTTGTTTGTCTTCCAATTTTTGTATATTTTGGTAACTTTTATCTTTTGTCACCTTGCAAACGGCAACTTTCATTAATGCTACAAAATCTAACCTAATTAATTTTCATACGTGCTTAATTGTTTATTATCCTCTAAATGTAACAAAATACAATCATTTATCTTCCAAATTTTATGGCATGATATACTTATTTCTAAAATTAAAAAAATACAAATTAGTTTTTAAAATGTCAAAATTATATATTCCTATATCACTTCTGATTTGGTATATAACAGTATTATTATTTTTCAATTTTCTCTTAAACTTTAATTAATTAATATAAATTGTTGATCACATTGAACTTATTGTTACAACTTATTTTAGATTATTCACCACCTATGATCTTCATCCTTGTTTTCTTATTCTTTTAAAAAAGATTTAGAGCAATCAAGTTTTTTTTTTCTTTTATTTTTGCTATCTCAAAATAATGAAAATATTCATTATCCACCGGATAACTATTTAGACATAGTGTCTTTCATTAGCAATAATAAAGAATAAAAAACTGAAAAAAAGGGGGAGGGGGGGGGATGGAAACTTATTAAGATTAATTATGAAATTTAGTGTATTGTGGTGATGTAGAGTTGATTTTTTTTTTCTTTCTATAAGTAAATAAATTAAGCGTCAATTTATTTATGGATTTAATTAATAGTTAATTAGCATGTGATTACGAAGGACTGAATTTCTGACTATGAAATTTGCGTGTCCGTGATTGCTGCTTTGTTAATGAAATGGATTAACCAAAAAGTTGATTAAACTAGCACATAATATTGACTCTAATCTTTTTAGGTATTATTATTATTATTATTATTATTAGGGGTAAGTACGATTTTGGTCCCTCCTAACTTCTTATTAATTAAAATAAGAGTGGAATATACCACTATAAAAGTGTAAAATTCAATAATAGTGATAAAAAAAAATCCCCTGTTTAGCTTATGATGTAAACTGCAATAACAATAATCTTTGTTATGTCAGATAGAGAAATTTTGTTTTCTCTTATATAATAGAAATAAGGCAAGAATTATATTGCATCAAAGACACATACCCATGAATGAATAATGAACACTACACCAAACTAAAGAGATGATAAAGTGTTTTTATTTTTTCATTTTTTTGTAAACTTTTAACTCGAATCTTAAAGAATAGATTCACTGTCTGGCTAATTTAGAGTAGAATATCATATCTTCATGTAATAAAAGACAGATTCAAATTTTATATATAAAATTATCTTTAAGAGAAAACTTATTTAAAATTCAGTTCACTTACAAAATAATGGGAAAAAAAGTTTAAAAAAAATAAATATATCATAATAAAATAAAAATATATGAAGAATCTATAAAATAATTGAATACAGCATGCATGCTTGTCCATATGTCTATTTTTAATTATTTATTATTAATATGATTTGTGGTAATGTTAAACCCTGGCTACTTGACCACTTACTATATATCATGCTTCATCCAATAGATAACTTTGTGAACAAGATTGGGTTCTCGAAATTAAAAAAAATATTTGTGTGCCATGGTGTCCTCAACTAAACTCTTAAGTGTAGCTAAGAATTTTAATGTGGTAATAAAGAGAACCCTTTTTAAGTGTTTGTTAAATGTTATTAAGTTAATAAAATTAAAAAATATTTTTTTAATAAAATTTTTTTTTGGTGTGTTTAGTAAATTTTTTTATTAGTAAAAATAAAAGTACTAGAAAAAAAAAATCTTTTTTAAGAAGTTACAATTTACATTTTTTATAAAAGATTTTTTTTCTTAAAGAAAAGATGTTTTTTCACGTAATAAAAAAATATTTTTATATGGTTATATCCAAACATAATTGATAAATAAAAAGATTTTTTTATATGAGATATCCAAATATAAAATTATGGGCAATTTACCAAAACAAATTATTTGACTTCTAATTTTACCAGAATATATATTTTGCAAAACGAATACCAAAATGCATATTTTCCATAAACTATGTAAACTGTGACAGAGGACCCATGGTTTACAAATGCGTAAACCGCTACAGGGATCTTGCGATTTACGTTGGAAGCCAAAATGCACATAATCCGCGGTAGGGGTGTCGCAATTTGTGTGTGAATTACGAATGTGCATAAACCGCTACAGGGGTCCAGCGGTTTATGCTTTAGTATAATTCGCCTATATATACCAGCCAAGAGGAAGTAGTGCATTTGTAGAGAGTCATTTTCACACTTTCACAAATGGATAATGAGGAGAGCTTTTTGGTTCTAGTCCACTACTCTGGTAAAATAAAAAAAAAAAGTAAAAGTCATGGTGTTAAGTTTACTGACAAAAAACCGCTGAGCGTTTTTATCCGTTCGATAAATACTTTGTCGGATCTAAAGATGAGCATAGAAGGCAGGGTTGTGTGGGGCCAAGTGGGTGAAGAAGGTGTTCTATAAGATTCCGATTGCGGTTGTGTCAAGTGGTGTGTAGTATGAAACATTTGTGATGGGGTCGGACGAAGACATGTAGATCTTGTTTCATTGTCGGCGGAATTTTCCGGAGGTGAGAATATACGAGTTGTACGCCAAGTTGGAAGACGGTGCCAACAGTTCCGGGGCATCAGCGCCAAATCCTCAGTCGACGACGGTGGGGGGTGCTTCTACTTCGATACCCGTCGTTGCACCTGGTTGTCTGTTGGCTGCACCTCAATTTGTTCCACCACCGGCAGCTAGGTCACCTGGTTTGATTACTGGTCTTTTTGGTGATGGTGAGTCGGATCATGTTGAAAATGCGATGCGGGAAGATGATTCGGACGATGAGCCCGATGACATATTGGGGGATAGTGAGGAGGAGACTCCGGGGTGCCCACCTGCACCTCATGGGTCATCTAGTTCTTGTTCCCACCAACAACCGCCACATTTCTCGACGTTGAACTTGGAAGCAATGGGTCAGCAACCGGATGTAGCACACACCTTTGGAGACCAAGGATTACACGAGGGCAATACTTCTAGAAAATTTTAGATTGGCCAATCTTTCCATACTAAGGAGGAAGCTGTGATGAGTGTTAAGAATTATAGCATTCGTCGTGGAGTTCAGTATCGGGTGATGGAGTCAGATCATCTGAAGTATCATGGGAGATGCAAGGAGTTTGGGAAGGGCTGCACGTGGATGATTCGCATCGCACTTCGGCAGCGCAAGGGTAATTGGGAGGCTAAAAGATACAACGGATCTCACACTTGTTTGGCCACTTCGATTTCGAGTGATCACCGACAGCTCGATTACCACGTAATTTGTGCGAGGAAGCCAACGGAAAGGTAGAACCATAAAAAAAAACTTACAGTCTAACTACGCACATATCTATACCTGGAAGCCAACAGGAAGGAAAAGGCATCGAATCCCCGCGGCCTGAGACTAGGGAACCGCCAGAAAATCCAAGACTGCAGTAGCTGCAGGGGGCCTGCCAAGTTTGTCATATTTCTGTTGACCACCTGACACATGCATCGATATAGCCAAGCCAACGCTGCTTACCCCAACTATAACTGCCTGTCTCGTCAAGTCTCGCCACAAAGGGCAACCACCGTATATGAACCCAATTTCTACTTTTATCACCGGACAACTGAGTGGAAAGCAGCATCATGATATAAACTCGTGCATATATGCATACGGTATCCTCTGTAGCATCATCCGGTAGCACCCTGAATCCCTCATGAAACCAGGTGAAGTGGACTGTAAATTACTTTACCTTATTCTGTAGTGGAAGCTCATCAAATAGTTCCTGAAATCACTCCCAAGCCAGTTTGCCATCATCCATCAGCTTCTCAAAATCTGTACAGATAAACCATCCACAGGCAGCCCCAGCTAGTATGCTACATCCTGCAGCATGATGGTGCACTCCCCGAAAGGCATATAAAAGGTATGCGTCTCAAGACGCCACCTCTTAATGAAAGGGCTCTGACTAAGGGCTCGTCCAACCAGAACCACCTCACGTTGAGCCTTGCCAGGTGGTACAAACCAGCCCTCTCCAGATAGGGTATGATCCTGTCATGCAGATGTATGTTCTATTGCCTCCGGACACTATAAATACACCTAGTCGACTGCAGTATGTGACAGAAAAAACTAAACAAATAAAAATTCCATCATTAACAGATTTCATCCGTATACTATAATCGGAAGCAGAAACTGAACTTATAATTTTAAATTAAATTTAATAAAAGTATTTAAATTAAGGACTGTAATATTTAATTTAAAATAATCTAAAACTAAACTTTCAGTTTTAACATTTAAATCTTAAATTTAACGACCTAAACAACAAAACTTATAATTTTAAAGTTTAACAACATTAAATACAATCCTTATCTGCTAATCACAAAATCCAACAAAACTTAAATATCTGACCGAAGTCTTTAATCTAAAATAATTAAACCCTAAACTTACAATTTTAAAATTTGAATCTCAAATTTAAAGACCTAAATTACAAAAAATATAATTCTAAAATTTTAAAAGCTAAAATACAATTCCTATTTTCTAATAACAAAATTCAATAAAACTTACATAAATGACTCAAGACTAATTTAAAATAATTAAATACTAAACTTATAATTTTAAAATTTAAATCTAAATTTTAAATACCTAAATCAC
>NC_029788.2:7920338-7921889 GCF_000816755.2 Arachis ipaensis
TTTAAATATGATACAATATTATTAATCATTTACTAATTATTTTACATATATTATACATATTATATATTAAAATTATATATATACGGGGTGGGTAGGGGCGGGTATTACCTAAACCCGACCTCGCCCCGCCCCGCCCCTCCCAAGAACTCGCCCTCGTTAAAACCCGCCCCGAGCGGGTAGGGGCGGGGTGGGTACCCACGGGTTCGGGTAGTGTTGCCACCCCTATCGGCAACGTGCGCAACACCATTGAGTTTGTAAAGACTGCTTTCGTCCGCTATAGTCCCCGTCCCAACAAACTCAAGCAACCCACACTTTCCTCTCTCCCTCTCTCCATAAAACATCTCTTTCTCTCTCTAAAATTTAAAAATGAGCCAACCTGAATAATCTGCGACACCTTCAAGCGTATTTATACTAAAGCATAAACCGCTGGACTCCTGTAACGATTTATGCACATTCATAATTCATACATAAATCGCGACACTCCTATCGCAAATTATGTGTATTTTGGCTTCCAACGTAAATTACGAAATCCCTGTAGCGGTTTACGTTCATTTGTAAACCGTGGATTCCTTATCGCAGTTTACATAGTTTATGGAAAAAATGCATTATGGTATCCGTTTTGTAAAATGTATATTCTGGTCAAATTAAAAGCCAAATAATTTATTTTGATAAATTGTCATAAAATTATTTTAACTTTTTTTATATGATCTTTCAAAAAAAATAACTTAAAAAAAAAATTGTTATGAATTCATCCAAACAAACCTTAAGTATTCTCTTCCATGGCCACAATCAAAAAAAAAAAAAATCAACATGGTAATTACTAATTAGTCAAATGTATCAAACCCTACCATTTAGTAAAAGTTGTATTAATGTATGGGATTTTGGAAATTTATTGGAAAAAAGAAAATAAAAATCATAAAGTAAAATTCCATCATAGTGTCGGCAATTCATATCATTTTCTTAGTTGGGTCCTAATTGTGTGGGATCCAAAGCATTAAAGATTGAAGTAATTAATACATTTCAAATTCAGTACAATAAAAACCATGTACTCGTATAGTTATAGAACACACTAGGAAGGGATCATTATTGATGGTGGAAAACTTTTTTTTTTTTGATAGTATATAATTTGTAAGAGTTTATAAATTTAAGATTTGTAACCCATTTGAAAAGTGGCAAAAGTTAATTTTTTTTTTTTACTTTTGAATGATGAAAAATTATATTAATATAGGTTTTGTTAGGTATGTAAATAATGTGAACAATAGATTATAGACTTTAGAATTGATCCAATAAAGTAAAAAAATACTCCACCTCAAATTACCTCCTAAACTTTAACATTAGAATAATCATTTGCACACCCAGTGAATTAAACATTCAGGCATTCAGCCATATGAGTAAATCGAATCAAAAGAAATAACCATCTAATTAAAAATAATGAACATAATCATCTGCTTACCTATTGAATTGAACATCTTATATATCTATTATTCACATTATTTAATATTCTCACTGTCTACCTATATTTTTCCTATTAATATTATTTGGTATAACTTT
>NC_029788.2:7922047-7924047 GCF_000816755.2 Arachis ipaensis
GTGATGTTTTTTATTTATTAAAAAAAATATAAAAAATAAAAAAATTTGTGTTTTAAAAAAACACAAACACATTTTTAAAAAATTTTATTCAACCAAGCGGCCAAGCCTAATTCTTACCATTACTATAACTTTTTCTTTCTTATATTTATACTAGAGCTATGGTATTTAATTAATATATTTAACAAATGAAGGGATTGAATTGAAGTTAACCCTAAATCTAATTAGATTTTGGGCGCATCTCAATTGTTCCCAAATCATATCTTATGCAAATGTAAAACGCAAATACAAGAGTGTCGGCACAGTCAAGGAGTCAACGTTGACAATAATGAAATTTTGGTACATGCATTTTTTGTCTTTTTTATTTTGGTATGTACATTGTTGTTGTTTTTCCTTCTACTTCTTTCTTCTTCTTTTTTTTCAATTTTCTTTTTTATTTTGAGTTTTTATACATGTGATAAAAAATTGATTTAAAAAGTAGGGAAAATCGGAATAAGACCAAAGTAGTGAACCTCCTTAGGAAATATCGCCATTGATAGACCCTATTAATTATCAAATGATGAAAAAAAAAATGATATTCAATATATATGTAGTTTTTGTTCTTTTACCCTTAAATATAAATATAAAATATGAAAAAGAAAAATACTATTTTACATAAAAGATGCATGAATTAGTTAACTTTTCCATGAAAAATAAATAAGATAAAGTATTAAATTGGTCTCTTATATTTGGACGTGATCTTATTTTGATCCTTAAAGTTTGAAGTGTTCTATTTGAATTCAAAAAGTTTCATTTAGTTTCAATATAGTCCCACCATGTGGTTAAAATTAAATAATTAACGAATGTCTTACATGACAACAGTACAAGAACAATATCGATAATCTGGGGAATAAGTACAAACTCTAGAGGCACAAAATCAACCGTGGATGCATCAATACATTTATTTAGCATTCTTCTTAGTTCTATAAAAAATATTTCATTTAAATTGTAAGAAAAAATATAAATAAATATATTGATGCATTCACGGTTGATTTTGTGCCTCTGGAACTTGTACTTGTTTTTCAGATTATCGACATTGTTCTTGTACTGTTGTCATGTAGGACATTTCGTTAATTATTTAACTTTGACCTCAAGGTGGGACTACATTGAAACTAAATAAAACTTTTTTGAATTTAAATAGAATACTTTAAATTTTAAAGATCAAAATAAAATTACGCCTAAACATAAAGAACTAATTTAATATTTTACCCAAAAAATAAATATTATAATAAAAGGCACGGTAATCAAAGTTAAATTGAGATAAGTCGATTTTTTTTTTATTTTATTTAGATAAAAAATCAATGAAATAAAATAACTTATTGTAACTTGTCTCTCGAATTATGGAAAAAAAAAAGTGAAAATAAATTCTGAATAATCTTTAACTAAAAAAAATAATAAAATGAAACTTAAGATAAAATTAAAATTATCCTTAAACATCAAGAGTATAAAATATACTTTCCCTTGTAAAAACATTTTAAGATAGCAATGATTATTATGTTATCTTAGTATATATTTTGCTCTCTCTTCAACTGACATGCGATATCTTCCATGAAAATATTGGTCATATTCTTGATTCTTCTATTAAAGACCAGGTGCTTGCCCTCGTGCTCGTTTTTTTATCATTTTAGCTCTAGCCATTTTTATTATTATAGGAAAAATATAAGTAGACAATGAAAATATTAAATAATAAGAATAATAGATATATTGGATGTTCAATTCATTAAGTATTCGAATGTTCAATTTATTAGATGTGTGGATGGTTATTCTAATATTAAGATTTAGATGAGTAATTTAAAATATAATATGTTTTATTTGAATTGGATCAATTTTTTAGAGCACGTTATTCATGTTGTTCAAGAAAATTATTGGTTACCTAGCATAACCTATTATAATATCACTTCGATCCGCACTAAATTTACTAAATTTGATCAGATTTAATATCTATTTTTTATATTTAAATTGGA
>NC_029788.2:7924072-7937052 GCF_000816755.2 Arachis ipaensis
TAACATTTATAATATAAATATAGCCACCTAAGTAAGACATGTTTTATTATTTATTTATTATATATACAACATAAATAATATAAAATAAAATTAATTATTAATAATAAATTTATTCAACGTAATATAATAAAAACAATAAATTTTTTTTAATAAAATTATTATAAAATTTTGATTTATTGATTAGAGTACGGATCAGCGGGTCATATCCGTTTTTTATTCAATCATGTTATAAATTAAATTATATTTGTAAATTATAAATTAGATACAGATAAATATCATAAATTTACAAATATAATCTAATCTATGAATATTCTTAATATTATTACATTTTTGTTTGGTGACCGGGTACCGAACGAGTCGGGTGAACGAAACGGGTCAGAGAGACGAGGGGAATCTGGACCTGGCTGTCGACGAACGGGCGGATTTTTCGGGTTGTGGTCTTGGAGAGTGGAAGGCTGGGACCTCGCGACCTCCTGAGCAATGATGGTGTGAAGGGGGAGCCACCTGCAAAAAGGACTCCGACGCTCAAGTCAGAAATCCGTACAAATGGCAGTAAAAGTGAGGAGGTAGTGACGTACCTTGAGGAGGGGTAGGGCCCTCCCCCTATATACCTCGTATCTAGGGCGGGTCCCACAAGAGCAGACCCGCCTTCCAGGAAGTTTTCTTTTCTCCCAGCTGTCAAGTGCTGCGCTGGAGGGGTATCGGGTTAGTCCCCCGGTTCGGGTCTCCCGTTCTCGCAGGGTTGGCCGCTCGGATCAGGGCGATGCGCCAGTTGGGCCGGGCCGGAACAGTGCCCTCAACGCGCGGCTAAGGTCGACTTGCCGCCATTCGTGGTAGGGGACGTGCTCCCTACGCACGAGTGGGTCTCGTCGCTTCGAGGGAACGTCTTTTGTCACCTCGTTCTTCGCGCTGAGCATTTAATGTTCTTAATGGGTGATTTGAACCCTACGCAAAATGTCCATCTTGCCCCTGTCTTTCGCGCTTCTTGGTGTTAGTTACTACTCAGTTTCTCATCTTTATGTTTCATTTTCCCAAATCATAACCATTCATTTCCCATTTCTCTTTCGCACTCTCTGAAGTTCTTTGCTGTGAATCGCCCGTTTCGTCCAAATCCCCCTTTCCAGCTCCTTTCAATCATCACCATCATTCTGGTAAGTTGCTTCTTCCTTTTGCTACTCTTTTAGTTTTACCTTGCAGTTATGCCGCTTTTCCTCTGTTTGGTTTTGTGCGTGTATTGTGCCTTGGTTGGATTGCATGCTTGAATAGTGCCAATGTTAGGTAGACATTAGGGGGGGTAACCATTTTAGGTTTTTGGTTTTTAGGCTTCATTTTGGCTATAGATTTAGCCTTTGCTTAACTGTAGATACAAGATAGGCAAACTGTAGTCTTTGGTGTTAGTACCGGTTTTCCGATCTCATAGACTGACTCTGAGTGGTACCCCACTGTAGGTATGGCCCAACGTCCCATCGCGAGGGTTCCCGTCGCGAGAGCATCTGTTGACCGATATGCCTGGGTGACCTCGGACGTGAGGGACACCCCCAATCAGATGACCTTAGAGGAACTCACGGAGTTTCGTCAAGCCGACTACCTCTGCGGGGAGGTCCCGAGGAAGCTAACTATGAGGTGTTTGTTCCCGCTGATCAGGAACGGATATGCCATCTAAACCTAAACACTCCCCAGATCGCCGATTGGATCTGGATGTACAAAGCGATGTTCACTAACTTGAGAATTCGCATTCCCTTCTCCCATTTTCAAATGGCGCTGCTAAACCGATGTGATGTGGCGCTGTCTCAACTGCATCCGAACAGCTGGGCTTCTATCCGCTGCTTCGAGATGGTTTGTGAGTACTTAGAATTACCGGCTTCCGTGGAGGAGTTCTTATTTCTCTTTGTCTTGACAAACCCTTCTAAGGAGGGGAGAACCAAAAAAGGCTTCATGTCTTTTCGGTCAGCCCAAGGCTGGAGGATCTTTGGCCTGTTTGAGGATTCCTACCATGGTTTTAAAGATAAATACTTCAAGGTTCGTCCCGCTAAAAGTCGGCATCCCTTTTGGCTGACTCTAGAGGGGGAACGCCGCATCCCGACCTACTGGAGTTTCAGGGCGGGGGCTAATGCCTTCACAAAAGTGACATACAAAGGGTTGTCTCCCAAGAACAAAAATATTGCCGACGTGTTGTTGGCCGTGTTCGGGATCAATCCCCACCTCTTAATGGGGGATCCTGAAATGGGCAAAGCTTATATTTGTGAGTCAACGGGTCATCATGGGCCCTTATCCTCTCTTGTTCGTCTTCATTTTATCACAAATTTAACGTGTTTTTATTTTGTTTTTGACTTTGCAGTATCCATGGCTACCGACCAAGTTGGTCTTGATGATCTGATGTCGAAGTTCCTCCTCGGAGATGACGAAGATAGCTCTACCACCCCTCCTGTAGATCCCGCGGCAGCATCTAGTCCTGAGCTCCATTCCTCCCCCCCCTCTCGAGGGGAAATTGCTGGGACGAGTGTCGTCCCGGTTCCCCCAGCGGAAGAGGCCTCGGGGGAGGGAGGGGGTCCGGAAGTTGCCATCGTCGACAACCCCTGGAAGAGGAAGCCGACATCTTCCCCAGAGGGAGTGCTGACTGTTATAGAGAAGAATTTTGACGCTGGCTACTTTATTAACGCCCAGCTTCTCCCGGGGACAGAGGAGTTTTTTTATGGTGGGGACCTTGCCTCCTAGGCCAAATGGATGTATCGCACTCTGCTCCGGGCTGCCGCAATTGCGAGGAAGGCGGAGCCCGTTTTAGCTGATGCCCAGAACCTAGAGGGCAAGCTTCAAGGAGCTATTAAGTCGGTAGAGAAGATGAAGGCGGAAGTGACCACGTTGAAGACCCAGCTGGCCACTTCAGAGGAGAAGTTGACGGCCTCCAACAAGGCGGTTGCCCGGCTTTCCGAGCGCGAGCTAACCTTGGAAGGCCAGGTGTCCGCTGCGCAAGCTCGGGTGGCCGAGCTGGAGAAAGAACTGGCCACTTCGGTGGCCTCGGCTGATGTTGCCAAGGCTGAGGTTGCTGCTCTGAAGAAGAAGAATAAAGACACTATCAAGGAGGCCAGGGACGCCATCATTGCCACCGACAAGGCGATTAAATCCCAGGTGAAGCTCCTAGCTCCCGATTTTGATGTGTCTGCCGTGGGTGCCTTCAAAACCATCAAGGACGGGAAGATTGTCGATCTCTCCAAGAAATGAGCTCCTTGTACTTTTGTTTTGGTAGTTTGTAAGACAACTTTTTTCGTTCTACCGTTCTGACTTTTTGAAGCCGTCTTGGGGCTTTTATGTGTAATTTTTTAACTTTGAAACAATGTCATGACAAAAATGAAGCCGAGTTGTGGCTTTTTCGCTTAAGCGTTTGAAATATGGCCCTATTTAGTAGCCGTTTGTTGTAGCGTTCGCGACTTCACTGGTTTTCGGAGTGATCATTCCCGGGATTCCGCTTTGTAATTGAACCGGTTAATTTTCAAGGTGAAGTAATTTAAACAATTTAAACAGTGCATTAAAATATGAAACGAGAAAGAAATAATTAGTGTAATTTGAACACAATTATATCATGATTAATTGCCATTCACGCAAACAGCCAATGGGAGATAATGCGAACATAAAATAATATGAGCCTTACTAAACTGTGAAACCGCCTACTCTCCAGGTGTGCTTCAGCTTTGAGGAGTAGAATCTTCTTAGGTTTTTTGCATTCCATGTTCTGGGTACTTCCCTGCCGTCCAGTCGTTCCAGCTTATAGGCTCCATTGCCGACTACTTCCTTTATTCTGTATGGACCTTTCCAATTTGCTGCTAGCTTTTCTTCTCCTGGTGTCGGGAGCCCCACGTTGTTACGTTGCAAGACTAGGTCGTTTGGCTCGAAGTCTCTCTTTAGCACTTTGGCGTTGCAACGCAGGACCATTCTTTGTTTTAACGCCGTCTCTGACAAGTGGGTCATCTCTCTAGTCTCATCTACTAAGTCCTTCTCTACAGCTTCCTCGACTCCTCCCAAGAGTAGTCGTGGGCTCAGTTCCCCAATCTCCACGGGTATCATCGCGTCAACCCCATAGGTGAGTCGGAAATGGGTCTCCCCGGTGGAGGACTGCTGCGTTGTACGATAGGACCACAGGACCGATGCTAGCTCGTCTGCCCAGGCTCCTTTCTTCTGGTCAAGTCACTTTTTAAGACCTTGCAGGATAACCTTGTTCGCTGCTTCGACTTGGCCGTTAGTTTGGGGGTGCTCGACAGACGAGAACTTCTGCTTTACCCCTAAGCCCGCAAGAAATTCTCCGAACTTTTTGTCGGCAAACTGTGTTCCGTTGTCCGAGATGACGACCTCTAGGATTCCGAATCTGGCTATTATTTGCCTCCACATGAACTTTTGGCAATTTGCCGAGGATATGCTGGCCAACGGCGTGGCCTCCACCCACTTGGTGTAATAATCTATGGCGACAATTAGGTACTTGACCTGCCCAGGTCCGACCGGGAAAGGTCCTAACAGGTCGACGCCCCATTGGAAGAATGGTCGGGAGGCCATCAGTAGACTTAGTTCAGCCACCGGCGCCTTATAAAAGTTGGCGTTTTCCTGGCATCTCCTGCATTTTTTCACGAATTCTTTGGAATCCGACATCATCGAGGGCCAATAGTAGCCGGCCCTGACGAGTTTTTGAGCTAAGGCTTTTCCTCCGATGTGGTGGCCGCAACACCCCTCGTGGACTTCGCTTAACACGTAGTCCGTCTGATTGGGGTATAGGCACTTCAACAGAGGTTGATTCAGCCCTTTCTTAAATAGATGACCTTGTATTATTGTATATTTGGCCGCTTCTCTCCTCAGTGCTTTTGCTATCTTGTCGTCATCAAGGAGCTTACCATTTTCCAAGAAGTCGGTGATCAGGTCCATCCATGAGGGGAGGTTAGCCGCCCGGTTTATGTGCAAGGCCACTGTTGGTTCCTTCACTAAACCTTGAATTAGAGATCGGTTCCCCGTTCCTAGCTTCGTGCTCGCCAGCTTTGATAAGAGATCAGCTCGGGTGTTCCTTTCCCTTGGAATGTGTTGTACCATGACCTCGCCGAACTCCTCGCTCAGCTTTTTAACTTTCTCCAAGTATTTTTACAGCAGTGAGTCCCTGGCTTGATACGTTCCATCAATCTGCTATGTGACGACCTGAGAGTCGCTGTATACTTCCACTCTGGTGGCCCCGACTTCCCTTGCCAAGAGTAGGCCGCCAAGAAGGGCCTCATATTCTGCTTGGTTATTGGAAACTGGGTACTCGAATTTGACTGATTGCTCATACACGACTCCAGTTGGACTCTCTAGGATGATCCCTGCTCCCCCGAACGTTTGGTTGGAGACTCCGTCTACATGGAGTTTCCACCGTATGCTCGGTGTCTCGGGAAGGTTTCCCGTTACTTCAATTAGGAAATCATCCATTACTTGGGCCTTGATTGCATGTCTGGGTTCATACTGTAGATCATACTGAGACAGTTCAATTCCCCAGGTCATCATCCTGCCCGCCAGGTCAGGTTTTTGTAGTACTTGGCAGATCGTTTGGTCCGTCCTGACGATTATCTGGTGTCCTTGGAAGTATTGTCGCAACCTACGGGAGGAGGTTAGGAGCGCGTATGCTAGCTTTTCCAGCTTACTGTACCTCAATTCTGCCCCGTGCAATGCCTTGCCCGTAAAGTAAACCGGTTGTTGGATCTTTCCCTCTTCCCGTACCATGACGGTCGCCAAAGCCTCGTCGGTCACTGCTAAGTACAAGAACAGCGTTTCCCCATTCCTAGGCTTACCGAGGACAGGGGGTGCCGAGATTATGCTCTTGAAGTGATTGAAGGCTTTCTCGCACGCCGGGGTCCATTCGAACACTATCCCTTTTTTCATCAAGTTGAAGAATGGAAGAGCTTTGGCAGCCGACGCGCCGAGGAAACGGGATAGCGTCGTGAGTCTTCCCGCCAGCCTCTGTACGTCTTTAACATTTCCCGGGCTAGTCATTCTCAAGATTGCTTCACATTTCTCTAGGTTGGCTTCCACTCCTCTTTGGGTTATCATGAAACCCAAGAACTTTCGGCTTCCATGGCGAAGGTGCACTTGAGAGGGTTGAGCCTCATGTTGTGCCGCCGAAGAGATGCGAACACGGTCTTTAGATCACTGATGAGGTCTTCGGCCTGGGTGGTCTTCACCAGGATGTCGTCTACGTACACTTCTACCGTTTTGCCAATAAGACTGCTAAATATCTTATTCATCAGCCTCTGATATGTAGCTCCTGTGTTTTTTAGTCCAAACGGCATCACCTTATAGCAGTACGTACCCCCTGGCGTTATGAACGCCGTTTTCTCCTTGTTTGGCCAGTGCATCGGTATCTGGTTCTACCCAAAGTATGCGTCCATGAAACTCAGAAACCGATACCCCGCGGCTGCGTCTACCAGAGCATCAATGTTAGGGAGGGGGAAGGAGTCCTTAGGGAATGCCTTGTTGAGGTCGGAATAATCTACGCACATCCTCCATTTCCCGTTATCCTTCTTGACCAGGACTATGTTTGACAACCAGGTCGAATAGTCTAGTTCTCGAATGAAACCCGCCTCTAACAAGCTGGTCGTTTGCCTAGCCACCTCGTCGGCTCTTTCCTGAGACATCTTTCTTCTCCTTTGTGCTACGGCTTTAGCCTCTGCTTTCACAGCCAGGTGGTGTGACATGAACTGGGGGTCAATCCCCGGCATGTCGGCTGGGGTCCAGGCAAACAGATCGTCGTTCGCTCGAATCATCTCTACCAATGGCTCCTTCAAATTGTGGGGGAGGTTTCGGTTCACGAAGGTGAACTTGTCTTCCGAGTCGCCGACCTTGAACTTCTCGAGGTCTCCTTCGGGTTCTGGTGTTGGCTTGTCGTCGACCCTGGAGTCTAGATCGGCTAGGAAGACCCCGGATGCCTCTTTCGACTTCTTTCTTAAGGAGAGGCTGGCGTTGTCGCACGCGACCGCTGTTTCCAGATCTCCCCTGATGGATCCAACCGATCCATCATCAGCCATAAAATTCATCATTGATAGCTTGGTACATATTACTGCTCTGAAGTCATTGATTATTTTTCTTCCCAAGATGAGGTTGTAGGCCGTGGAGTCCCTTAGAACAACGAACTCTGCCATTACCGACCTCTTTCCGCGACCTCCTCTTATGGAGACTGGTAGGGAGACTATTCCATCAGGCTTGATAAAGTTATCTCCTAAGCCGATCACATCATGTTGGTGGCTTTTCAGGTCGGTGTCCCGGAGGCCCAGAGCATCAAACATGTTTCGGAACATGATGTTCGAATCGGCTCCGGTGTCCACGAGGATTCGCGTGACCATGCCAGTTCCCACTCTCGCTATGATCACCATTAGAGGGTTCTCCGGCAAGTCGTCGAACCACTGGTCCTCTGGTCCGAACGATATTGACGGGACTCTCCTGGAGGAAGGCGCTGGGCTAGACGATGACACAACCAAGATTTTGGCATCTTTCCTGCATGCCGACTTCGACCTAGGGGCAATGTCTCTCCCGACTACAATGTTTACAATGGTGAGGCCACGTTCATTGTCCTCCTCGGGCTCTTGCCTTGGTTTGACAGCGCGGCTCCCATCATCGCCAGATCGGTCACGATCTCGCCTCCTGGATTCTCTTATGAGGTGAGAGAACTCTGCCAGTTTACCTTCCCGGATCGCCTGCTCCAGAGTATTCTTCAGGTTAAAACAATCTTGGGTTTTATGGCTGAAGCCCTTGTGGTAGTCGCAGTAGAGGTTTTTGTTCCCTCCAGTTGTATCCTTCAGTTGACGGGGCTTCGACAAGATGCCTTTGTCGGCTATTTGCTGGTACACTTCGACGATCGGGGCCGTCAGGGGAGTGTAGTTAGTGAATTTTCCTACCCAGGGGAACATCTTGAAGGCTTTAGCTGGCCCTCCGTCCTTGGAGTGCTCCTTAGGCCTTTCCCCGTTACCGGACTGACGAGCAGGGTGATAGGCGGGCTACCCCTTGTTGGATGCCACGACTTGGCTAACCTCCTCGTCGTTGATGTACTCCCTAGCCACATTTTGGATTTCTTGCGTCGTCCACACGGGCTTGGTTGTAAGGTGTTTTCTGAAATCTTTGTTCAGCAGCCTATTTGTCAAGCACAAGCTGGCCACCGAGTCGGTCAGGCCGTCGATCTCCAGGCATTCATCATTGAACCTGTCCAGGTACTTCCTAGTCGGTTCCCCGCTTCTTTGCATCACCCCAAGCAAGTTGATCGGGTGCTTGGCTTTGACAATACGCGTGGTAAACTGAGCTAGGAAAGCACGGGTTATGTCAGCGAAGGTCGTCACAGAGCCCTGGGGGAGGGCGTTAAACCAGTAGATTGCCGATCCCGCCAAGGTTATAGGGAAGGCGCAACATCTCACTTCATCACCCACACCTTCCAGGTTCATCCTAACCTCGAAGGCAGTTAGGTGTTCCTGGGATCCTGGGTTCCGTCGTACCTCATGTCCATTGGCTTATCGAAGTGTTTCGGTAGCCGGACTTCAAGGATGGAGTGGTGAAAAGGGGTTGCCCCCATAATTATAGGGTGTCACCACCTCCTCGGTCCTTCTCTACTATCTTCTCGATTTTCCTCTTCGATATGTCTCGCTGGAGGTCGCGTGTAGATTATGGGGTCTATATGTCTCCTCGGCACGTCCCTGCTTTTCCCTTGGCTTTCTTGCTCGGACCGGGGTGTCGGCGTGCGCCTGGGGCGGTCTCTGCGGGGGCTTCTTCCTCTGGTTTCCCCCTCCTTTGAGGGGATCGGGACTGAGATTGCCTCGAGACGGGCTGATAACGCTCACAGCTCGCTAGCTCCTGCATTATCCGAGCGATGTCGCTCCCCGTCCCTCTGAAGGAACGCCTTTCCTGGGAACGGGAGGGAAGCTCACCTCGCCGGGGGAGGGGGGGATCTTGTGCGCTCACGGGAGGAAGCCAAAGAGACTACCCTACCAGCTCAGTGAACCACTTCCTCCCCACATGGCTCACCTCCATCATCTCCTTCCACAGGACCCAACAGAAAATCCATTTAGGCTAGTTCCCACAGACGGCGCCAAATATTCGGTGACCGGGTACCGAACGAGTCGGGTGAACGAAACGGGTCAGAGAGACGAGGGGAATCTGGACCTGGCTGTCGCCAAATGGGCGGATCTCCCGGGATGTGGTCTTGGAGAGTGGAAGGCTGGGACCTCGCGACCTCCCGAGCAATGATGGTGTGAAGGGGGAGCCATGACAAACCCCAATTTGACGGTTTGTTTTGCATTGAATTTAGAGTATTTTGATAACCTTTTGTCATATTTAGCCTAGGAATTAGCATGATTTTGTTATCTCTCCCATATTTGTGCTTAAGTGTAAAAACATGCTTTAGTTTCTAGAGAGAGAAGCTCTCACTTCTCTCTAGAATTAGGATTAGGATTAGGTTTAGTTCTTAGGTCTAGATTTAGATTCATGTTCTTCTACTTCTACATCTCAATTCCTTGTTGTTACATTCATTCTTCTTCCATTCTTTTATTGTAATTTTCTTTATGTTGTTCTTATATTTTGTTGTAGATCTACTATTGTTCTTTCTACATTCTTCCAATTCAATAAGAGGTAATTCATAATAAATGTGTCTTCTTTGCTTTTCTATTGTTGATCTCTTATTTTTGTAGTTGTAGATTCATTTAATTCTTGCAATTAATAATGTTTACTTCTATTGCACTCTATGTGTTTGTTGAAATGTCTCTTTCAGTTTTAGTGTAGATTTTGTTCCTCTTGGCCTAGGTAGAGTAATTAGTGATACTTGAGTTATCTAATTCCTTTGTTGATTGATAATTGGAGAGGTTGCTAATTGGTTTGGAGTGCACTAAAGCTAGTCTTTCCTTGGGAGTTGGCTAGGACTTGTGGCTCAAGTCAATTCATCCACTTGACTTTCCTTTAATTAGAAAGGGTTAACTAAGTGGTAGCAATGAACAATTCTCATCACAATTGAAAAGGATAACTAGGATAGGACTTCTAATTTTCATACCTTGCCAAGAGCCTTTTATAGTTGTTAGTTTATTTTCATTGGCATTTACTTTTTATGCTTCTTATCCAAAACCCCAAAATAACTCATAAGCAATAACAAGACACTTTATTGTAATTCCTAGGGAGAACGACCCGAGGTCCAATACTTCGGTTTATAAATCTTAGGGGTTTGTACTAGTGACAAACAACTTTTTGTATGAAAGGATTAGTGATTGGTTTAGAAACTATACTTGCAACGAGATTTCATTTGTGAAATTCTAAACCGTCAAAAAAAAAAAAAAAAAGAGAAGAGGAAGAAAGGGCGTGGACGCGCGCGCACACCGTACGCGTACGCGTCCCAGTGCGGATGCACCACGAGCCACACTCCAGAGAGTTGGGCCTCCTTTGGGCAAACATTGTGCCTTGAGCCCAACATTGACCCACGCGGACGCGCACCTGCCGCGTCCGCGCCGATTTGCTGCTGCAATTGATTGAGCCAAACCCCAGAGAGTTAAGCCATTTCTGGGCTAGCTCTAGGCCCCAGGCCCAACCAGACCTGCGCGAGCGCATGCATCGCGCCGGCGCGCCATCTCACAAATCATCAAAATACGCGGACGCGCACTTGCCGCGCGTGCGTCCTTGCGTGTTGCCATCAAACTAGGCCATGGACCAGAGAGTTGGGCGTGCCTCAAGCCCATTCTAAGCCTCAGGCCCAATCTCATGTACGCGTGCGCGCAAGGTATGCGCACGCGCCCCTGCCTAATATGCCACCCCACGTTAGCGCGCACTGTACGCTCACGCGTGGATCTCCATTCCCCTCAATGCACGCGGACGCGTACTTGCCGCGTGCACGCAAATCTAGTGGCGTGACTGCCAGGCCATTCTCCAGAGAGTTAGGCCTGAGTTGGGCCAACTCTAAGCCCCTAGCCCAACTCCATGCACGCGTGCGCGCACGGTACGCGCACGCGTCCTTCCCTATTTTGCTCAACCCTGCTTACGCGCGTTGTACGCTGCTCCGGCCAGTTCCCCCACCGCCTCACTTCATTTTTCTTCCCTCCTTTTCCCTCGGTTCAATCTCTGCAACTAGGTTCCTCCTCTCCTCTGTTTTACTTTGTTTCGCTGTTTTTTTTTGTTAATTCCGTTAGTGTAGTTAGAATTAGATTAGTTAGTTAGCTTAGTTTGATTTAGGTGGTTAGCGAATCTGGGCTGTGTAGTGGATTTAGGTATTGTTTGACTCTATGTTGCTATATGAAACTGCTCTATTCTGCTGCGTATGCCATTTGTGTTGCTGGGTTGTATTTCACTGCTGCTGTGCTCAATTGATATTGTCTTCTTACTGCTCATGCTATGTTGCTATCTGGGAACGTCCAATTTTAAGCCGGAATGCTGCCCGATTTTCAAGGAAATTAGTTCCATCTTGATCTTTATTTCAGTTTTGGGCAAATTTCCGTTTCCTTTTTGACTTCCCGGATTTGCACATTCATGGTGAACATAAACCACAACTTTTCTTTTCATTACGCATAAATATCATCATATCACTAACCTACTTTTCTAACTTACTAACTTCTTTAACCATTCCACTTCCGCTCACCTTTAACCATCTTTAACAAATTCCTTCAACTATATGATGATATTATTGCCTTGTGAATATGAGTTGTTGACTTTAATGAAACTTGCATTTTTTGGTTTACTTGTTCGCCTTTGCATATTCATTGCAACATCATGATTGTTCTTTGTCATTTATGACCTGACCATGTTTCTTTGCTACATGCTAATTGTTATATATATTCTATCACATTTTTCAGGATGTCGGATAAAGGCAAAGCCATAGCCACCGCCTCTAAGAAGAGAAAACACTCTACCCCCTCCATTCCTTCCATCTACAAGAACTATGCTAAGAATCCATTGCATGACGAGGATAAAGAGAATCAGTAGTTGCCTTCTACCAATCCTGGCAAATTCCCCAATCTCTACTGTGAGCTTCGGTTCTCTAGATATCGAACCACGAAGCTAAATATTGAGAAGAAGTTGCTCCTACCTAATGATGTGAGACGGCGCATTAACGGTCGGATCCTTGAGTTAGGTATTGACTTTGTTGACTGGGATTTGGGTGACATCAATATATCTTGGGTGAAGGATTTCTACTGCAATTTTTTTCGTCCGACCTTGGATTCAGTTCAGGTGCGGGGTAGAGAGATTATGCTCACCGAGACCGCCATTGGGGAGGCATTACATTGCCGTCACATTCCGCATGACCAGTGTGCCCATCATCAGGCTGAGATAGCCATCCATACCATGACTTTTGATTATGAGGCGCTTCGGCGCATGATTGGGACACCGGATGCTTCATGGGTTATGGATGCGGGCAACACCAAGCCAAAGGGGATGTTATTCACTCATTTGACTAGGGAGGCCAGGACTTGGCAGATGATCTTCGCCCACTACGTCCTGCCTACCACCCACTTTTCTGAGGTCCCCATGGAGATGCTTCTGCTGATCGGGTGTGTTATGGAGGGGAAGGATGTCTCCTTCCCTAGACTTATCCGACAGTGCATGTGGCGGGCGCATATTCGTGGCCTACTTCCATTTCCTACATTGGTCACGAGTATGGCAGCCTTAGCTGATGTCCCGTGGTCAGATGACGATGTGCGACCACCACCAGCTGATGCAGATGACAGGGAGGTTACTATCCCCTGGGGTGTTTGGGTGCACGAGAAGCCACCTGCTAGACGCCGCTCTCGAGCTAGAGCTGTCGTAGGGACACCTTCACCACCAGCCCCTACAGCTGGCCCATCATCTTCTACACCCGCAGCTCCTTCACCATCTACAGGCCCCCCAGCAGCACCTGAGCCTACCTATCTCCTGGTCCAGCGTCTCTTCCGGTTCTTAGAGCGAGAGCGACGCCATGTCAGACGCCGTTTGGATCGGATGGACCAGGCACTTATCTCTCTGGGCGCTGAGCTACCTCCGCTTCC
>NC_029788.2:7937787-7938875 GCF_000816755.2 Arachis ipaensis
GTCCCTCAGCCGGTCCCACAGCCACAGTCAGAGCCAGAGCCTATCGTTGTACCTCCCACTGATCCTCCGGTTTAGCATCGAGGACGATGCTTGGTTTTAAGTGTGGGGAGGGCACCGGTAGCATTATTTGGGAACCGGTGAACTTTTTTCGGCCTAGTTATCCTATTTTGCACATCTTTGTATATATTTTGATGCCATTTCTAGTTTGCTTTGGATACTTTTATTGCTTATTTTGATGCTTTTGGATATTTTTAGATGTTTCTCTCCATTGTTAGCCAATTTTGAGCCTATGCTTAACCAACTCATTCTTATTTTAGCTCATTACAAGCCCAAGGCGAAAAAACCAATGAAAAGTCCTTGTTTGGATCTTTGATTAGCCTAGGCTAGTAAGAGTGTATATTATTCAAGTTGGTGAGGCTTGGGAACATTGGATGGGATAAAAAGGGGCAATACACTTTTATGTTTAGGAATTGGGCATATATTCATGTATTGATCAAATGTAGAGACCTTATGCATTGATGTTCTTGTATTTAGTTTGAAAGAAGAAAAAAGAAAAAAAAAAAATATATATATATATATAAAGGAAAGAAATAAAAATGATGAAAAGAAAAATAAAATGAAAGAAAAAAAAAGAGAAAAAAAAAATAATAATAAAAAAAGGGGACAAAATGCCCCAAAGTGAAGCTCACTAAGAATCAATGCATAAGTGTTGAGAAATGAAAAGAAAATGCATGAGTATGTAAGAAAAAGTGAAGAATGGGTAGTTAGAATAGCTCGCATTTGTATAGGTCATTAAATAGGTTAGGTGGGAAAGTCTATGCTAATCAAAGATTCAAATCGTAGTCCACTTGACCATAAATGATCCTACCTTGACCCTAACCCCATTACAACCTAAATAAAAGACCTCATGATGAATGTATGCATGCATTGAATAAGTGTTGATTGTTAGAAGAAAATCAAATTTTGGAAAACATGATTAGAAGAGAATTGAGTGAATTAACCCTTAAACACTTGAGTGAATAGAGCGGATACACATCCGGTGAGGGTTCAAAAGTTCAATTACATGTATTCACCCATATTATCTATAA
>NC_029788.2:7939511-7940590 GCF_000816755.2 Arachis ipaensis
CCTTTGTAGTTGTAGATTCCTTTAATTCTTGCAATTAATAATGTTTACTTCTATTGCACTCTATGTGTTTGTTGAAATGTCTCTTTCAGTTTTAGTGTAGATTTTGTTCCTCTTGGCCTAGGTAGAGTAATTAGTGATACTTGAGTTATCTAATTCCTTTGTTGATTGATAATTGGAGAGGTTGCTAATTGGTTTGGAGTGCACTAAAGCTAGTCTTTCCTTGGGAGTTGGCTAGGACTTGTGGCTCAAGTCAATTCATCCACTTGACTTTCCTTTAATTAGAAAGGGTTAACTAAGTGGTAGCAATGAACAATTCTCATCACAATTGAAAATGATAACTAGGATAGGACTTCTAATTTTCATACCTTGCCAAGAGCCTTTTATAGTTGTTAGTTTATTTTTATTGGCATTTACTTTTCATGCTTCTTATCCAAAACCCCAAAATAACTCATAACCAATAACAAGACACTTTATTGTAATTCCTAGGGAGAACGACCCGAGGTCCAATACTTCGGTTTATAAATCTTAGGGGTTTGTACTAGTGACAAACAACTTTTTGTATGAAAGGATTAGTGATTGGTTTAGAAACTATACTTGCAACGAGATTTCATTTGTGAAATTCTAAACCGTCAAAAATCCATTCGTCAAGCCACCTGCAAAAAAAATTCCGACGCTCAAATCAGAAATCCATACAGATGGCAGTAAAAGTGAGGAGGTACTGACGTACCTTGGGGAGGGGTAGGGCCCTCCCCTATATACCTCGTATCTAGGACGGGTCCCACAAGTGCAGACCCGCCTTATAAAAAGTTTCCTTTTCCCCCAGCTGTCAGGTGCTGCACTGGAGGGGTATCAGATTAGTCCCCCGATTCGGGTTTTCCGTTCTCGCAAGGTTGGCTGCTCGGATCAGGGCGATGCGCCAGCTGGGCCGGGCCGGAACAATTTTGAATAGAATACCAATTTTTACATTAAAAGTGAATGTCATATAAGTAAATAGAATTATGCAAAGTTGCCGATACAATCTCATTCTCCTCTATCAAATCCTTTTGTCTTTTTTCATATGAATTTAGTTTTATATAATG
>NC_029788.2:7940604-7958836 GCF_000816755.2 Arachis ipaensis
CAAGTGCAAGTGTGAATTTCATTTATATTAGCCAATTAGGATCCACACACCATATAATAGTCAATGGAATGATACTATGAATAATTACGTTTGAATAAACATTTTTATTTGAGAATATTGATGATGAAATTTAAATTTAATCTATGATAAGAATGAAAGAATTTTCCAATAATAAATCCTATTGATGTAGTTGGATAACCTTTGAGGCTCCTTGAGTAGTCAAATTTATATTAACTTTAACCTAAAGTAACTCTACAAAGCTACCCCTAGCTCTTATATATCTTATTCATATAACAACTCCCCCCTAAACAAATCATCATTAAAATATTCAATATAAATAAGAGAATTAAGTTACAGCATCAATAATAATATAAAACTTTTTGTCGAACTTTTATAGCATACAAAATACAAGTTACACAATGTTCACATAGGGTAAGTGGTTAATACACTTGCATACTAAATACTTGATAACTTAAGTCCCCTATTCTAGTGTTTACATATTCTAATTTATGAATACAAGTCCATGTTGTTTAATTTGGACAATAAAAGAAAAAAAATGTGACAAAATTGGTTATGGCCCCAAATAAAAGGCATGCACAAAATAAAAGGAGGGAGTACTACCACTAGAATTAATCTCTATATATAGACACCTAATATAATTTTAGCATATATATTCATTTAAAAAAAAATTATTCACATAAAAATATCTTCATTTAAATTTTTTTTTATCAAAGATAGAAGATTCGAACCCGCAACTTCTTAATTGAGTATGGGGAGACTATGCCATTTGATGACGTTGGAAGATATATTTTATATAGTTTTTTTTTTTATGCTAAACAGAGATGTTGGTTAAAAAAATGAATGTTAAAGAGGGTTACTGAGGAGAGAGCTCCAAATACAATTCAAATCATCATTAGAAGCATCAAGATTAAGCTCCAATCCATCATCACTCTCAAATGGCTGCCATAGATCCTGCATGATCAACTTCTCTTCATCCGGAAGAACACTAGCCATTGTTGATGCCTCAGAGAAACATGATGATGACAACAAGAAACTATCTTCACCACAATCCAAGAAGTTACATTCCTCTGACTTTGACATCACACCATCTTTTAGCCATGGGAAATCAAACACTCCTAGTGATGACAATTTTTTTGATGACGAGGACGATGACGACGACAATGTCAAACAATTATTATTATTCTTTTTACCCTTCTCTTTTACAATTTTCGTTATCACCACCACCTCTTTCGTCTTTCCCTTATTCTCTTTTGTCTTCGCCTTTTCTTTTTCCATCTTCTTCTCCTTTTCCTTCTCCTTCGTCTTAGTTACACAATCTCTCTTCTTTGCAATCTTCTTAGTCTCGCTTTCATTCTCTTCCTCTCTTGCTCTCTTTCTCTTTATCTTCATCTTCGTCTTCTCCTTCTCCATTTATACACACACAATACAATCTTAGATATTACCACCTTTTCTGTTAACACAAAATTCACAAATAGTATCATCAAATCATACACATACATATATACTTCGCAAAAAATACTAAGAAAAACATAACTTGCGCTACAATTAAAATTTCGAACTGAAAAATCGCAACCTCATCACTCCAGATTCTACGATTTAGACTAATCTGTCTAACTTTTAACTCACAAAAAACAAATTCTCATATTAAACCAAACTATACTATAAAAGCGAACATCAAAAATCAAAATCTCTTCTAAAAAGAAAGGAGTGACCTAACATTTTCAGAATGATTATTCTTGTTATGTAATGCGGTAGGTGAATATATACCTGTGAGTCTTTGAGGACTTAAAGTACGTATATATGTTATGTATGTATCTCTCTAGGACCAGTTGTTTATACGTATGTGTATGTATATGTATATGGTGAAGGAAACTGAATTAGAAGAATGGTGTGTGAGGTTTAATTTGCACACACGTTAATTAAAGCGATTTAAAGGCAAAACCATATCCTACAAACTCAACACACAATAATAATAACATGCACACATAACACATGAATCTAAAACAATGTAAATGTGAGATAGGTGTTAGTTCCAATTTTTGTGCATCTAATTTTGGTTATAGCAAAATACCACAGAAACAAAATCAAGGTAATGAATTAATTAAGGGGTTCAGATTTTTTTTTTTTGAAAGCTTTGTTTTACTCGCCATTGAATAGTTAGCCTAATATATGGATGGCTATGTGTTGTAAGTTGTGTAACACACCCAAAAAATAAAAATAAAAATAAAAAGATTGTTTTCATGGTTTTATGGTTTGATTCAGGTTTGTAAATGAATGCACCATGATTTAAGGCTACCCTAGTTTTTGTTGGTTGATATTTGTCAAAAGTCAATGGCTTCAGCAGGTATTACACTTGCCACTCCATGAATTTTTATAATTAAATTAATTTTGTTAGCATAATATTTAAGACCGTAAAACTTTTAGGAAGTATAGAAGAAAAGAAACTAGTGTCATATTTTATAAAATATAACAATATTTAGTATGATATATGTCATCTATATATCATGAGAGATTAGTACATATATAAATCTTACAAATAATAAAAGGAAAGCTATGTATAATATTGCCTAACCATTATTGTTTGGATGGAAACAAATAAAGGTAGGGAGAGCAAGAAAGTAGAGTGAAAATTGAATATCTCATGAGTTGTTACGAAGGAGAGAAATTAGGAAAAAAGAAATAGGGTAATAATTTACTTCTTTATTTGGAGTGAAGTGAAAAAAAATCAAAATATCAAGATGTAACTATAATAACTATATGTTTTAATAAATATAATATTTTAATCTCCAATACACGTTCAAAACTCACCGTCATCTTCTCCGGTCCTCACCTCGCGTCACTGAATTCCTCGCCGGCCATACCGACGCCACATCCTCCCACCGACACCGTCCTCACTCCTCACCTCCGCCGGTCAGCCCAACGCGCCTCGCCCTCCGATGCTTAGCCTAACGTTGCTGCCGCTATTTTTGCGCCTCTCTTCAGAATTTCTCCCATTCCTTCATAACTCTTCTCACCGATGATACTACCATGCTCTTCTTCTTATTCGGATCCAAGCATGGTTTAGCTTCTTTCATGACCTGAGCCCTATGCTTTACAACAATGCTGCTTTAGTCATGTCTAGTCTTTCAAAACTATGTTTCACCACAATAGTTATTTCTTCTGTTTATTCATCTTCTTCTTCTATTTTAAATTTTTAATGGTCAATTTAGGATGGTTATTTTAATAGGTATGCGGATGGTTATTTTAATTTTTATGTAGATGATTATTTTGATTGGATTGAATTTAGTTATATAATTAAAATATGTTAGATGTTCAATTCATTAGGTATGCGGATGATTATTTTTATCCTTAAGTGGATGGTTATTTTTACTAAGGGTGAGTAGCCTGTGGCAAACCAAGCAGTGACGGTGAAATTGGATGATTATTGATGAAGGTGGGGTGACCGCCGGTTGAAAAAGAAGAGAGTATTGGAGTGAAATGCTTTAGTAAATTAGGATTTCAGATGGTTATTTTTTTTGAAATAACTAACTGGATTTTTTTAAATTTTGAAATTTAAAATTGGGGATTTAAAATTTAAAATTTGATGTAAAATAATTGTCAATTGTACACATTGTCAAGATTCCCCATTGGTTCCCTAGCGGGATTCAATAATATATAATTAAGAATTTAATTTTGATGTGCTAATATTGAAAATATTTATACAATTTTTTAATCACGTTTTTTTTTCAAATCTATTATGTATAAATAAAAGAATTTAATTTCGATGTACTGTCAGTGTAAAATAGTTTTACAACTATTTTTCACATTAACCGCGTGAATGGTTAATCCAAATGTGATTGTACTATTGTGTAAAACGCTTTACACGGTCAGTGCATCAAAATTAAACTTATGATAAAAACAATCGTACTATGTTTGCACTAAATTCAGCCACCAAAATCAACCATCGGTATAAAATATATGTTGGAATATAAATACATATTGAAAATAAACTAAACCATACATGTATATACACAAATACATTTGTGACTGATTTTAGTAGTTAATTTTAGTGTACAAATAACATTTATAACATACAATTATAGTGAGGATATAGTATTTTTATATTTTTTATATGATTATTCACACGATTAATATAAAAAAGTAATTATTGAATCTCGCTAGGGAGCCAATGGAGTATTTGTACAAATGTACAATGTGTACAATGGGCTATTTATTTAGCTCAATATGAGTTAAAAAATGAACATTCAGGATAAAATACTATTAATTTCTCAAACACAATACACACGTACTATCCATAATAAACATCTGATATCCTACTGAATCGAACATTCTTAAACTCTCATTGTACACATTGTACAGATACTTCCTCATAATTATTTTTTACTAATACAACATAATATAATTAAATATACATATAAAATCATTTTATACTTTACAATGTAACAAAATTAAATTACATGTATAATTTAGCAAACATCCTTATTTAAACTCCATGTATAATTTAGCACATAAAAATTCATCAAAAAGTTATTATTTCATTTTCATCCTTCAACTGAACATATCCTAAAGAGTAAAAACACATCTGAGGATAATAGTACCAGAAAGAAAATGTAGACAACAAACATTGAAACTATTTCACACATCTCAGTTGCACCAAAGACAACTGCCACATACACATGCTGTAGTTCACTTTAACCACCTAACAAAGAAGGAAAAAAAATCTATCTAGATATCCATACAAACCAAAGGTTGATACTTTTTCAACAATTTCTGCACAAGTAACAACATACAATTAGGTCATTTACAGCTCAATAACACAGAATTTATGACATGCATTAGAAGGCGCATCGAGCTTGCTTCCGAAGGGGAGGTCGTTGACAAATTCCGGTGGTGGTTTAGCGTCCGGGACACTTGATCCAATATCCGCCGGGCATGTGCTGCGATCCTTGGATCGGTAGGGTTTATAGACGCAGCCACATCTGTCATCCAGGACACTTTTCTTGGTGTATCGGTTCCCAGGTCACAGGACAGTTGCTGCAGTAGGGACAGAAGTACTCCTTGGCTTAATGGAAGTGGTACCATTGACAAGATTGCAGTTAAATCAACCTGGTTATGAAAAATAAATGTAAGCTACGTTGAATTTGATATAATCAATCAATCATGCATTCTACAGAATGTGTTTTGAACAAATCATCATAGTGAAGATCTCATTTCACGCTTAATTCGGCGCAATCATGGACCGAAAATATTGAAGCTGCAAATGAATTTCAAATTTAGTCTAGTGATTTACAATTGTGTCCAGGACAATCATATTGACATGTTTGTCTCGCAAAACCTCCGAATTGGCTTCTTCCACTATGTAAAGTTCTACTGCATTTGGATTGCATTTTTATTTTCTGTTTTTATTTTCAACATTTTCTGTTTTCAGAACTTAAGAAGAAAAAAAGAAAAAACAGTGAATGCAAGAAACACTGAAAATAAAAACATGAACCAAACGCACCCTAATCTATACTTGTAATATTGTTCTGTGTTTGTTACCTGAGAACATAGCCACGAAACGATTGAAACATCACTTCTATGAAGCGCTCCGGTAAATGCTTCCTCGAACTTGCCCTCACTCACCAACCTTGATAGTTCCTTGGTAGGATCCTCAGCCTGTCAGGCACAAGTGATCTCTTATGGTCAGAAATATCAATAAAACCTGAAAAGATAGTGAGATAAGAGGACAAGGTGAATAAACATACCACCACCTCATGTAAACCGCTGCTGATTTGCGTTACAAAGGGGTCCGCAGATGCCGTGGAGTTACCTGCCATTGCTAGCAGTTTCCGCTGGCCCTCGGCCAATTGCCCGCTCAAAGTGCGAGTGATTGATGACGCTGAATTAATTGTATCCTGCAAAATCACGACACATATATTAAGTGCATGCCGATCCAAGCTATCTTGGTTCATCATATACCAGCTTCCCAACAATTAAACAATGTTATATATAACCATATTTGCGGTATGAAAAAATATGATGACAGATCAGCTATGTTAAATTCTTCCTTAAAAATCTTAGTACAAAATGAATTGAAATAGAAAGGCCAAAGAGATCTTCAACGGCAGGGAAAGAAAATGACATTAAAAGTACAAATAATATTATAAGATTACAAACCAAGCATCATATACATACCCTCAAAGTTATGGCTAGAGGAGAATGAGTAGTATCATACTGCTGCTGAATAGCAGCTGTGTGCTTTGCAAGACCATTCTGAAATGAGGCATCAATTTGCTCAAACATGGCTTTGCAAGACATCTCAAATGCTGGAATAATTGAAGCTTCCAAACTACCCCTAAGTGCTTCCTGCAAAAAACAACGCCGAAAGAAATGATTAACTGAAACTGCTCACAAGTGAAACAAATTCAGGAAGCAGGCAACAAAATAAACCAAAATATGAAGCTGACTTGGATAAATATGGCATAAAATAAGACACTCGACACTCGAGAGTATATATATTTGTATGTGCGCGCGCACCTGAACAATCTCTCTAAAAGCATAAGTTGTTAAATAACGGTGCGTGAAATCATTTTTGCACAGAAATTCAACTTCAATTTGTGTAAAAGTAATGACTAAACTTAAAACATGGTAGTAATTTTGTCTCTCCATTTGTAATAAAAACCATAGAAGAGTAGCATAAACCTAATTGAGTAACACTATGTCAGTTAATATATGCTTTAAGCACACGGTCATTTTGAAAGGTGCTGATGGTAATATCAACAATGCTTACTTGAAGAGCTTGCTTGCCAGAAGTTTGAAATTGTGCTTGTATCTGCCTAGCTACTGTAGCTTCAAGTTTTGAAGTAACTGATTTTTCTAGTTGATTCAATGCCTTGTCTCCCACCCCCTTCTGCAGAATTGATAGCAAAATCTTAGTCAAACATATTCATATAAAATCAAATCATTCATCATTCCCAATTGGCACACAGAGACTTAAACATTCAAGTTGCCATAATATGAAATCAAAACACTTTATTATGGATGATCATAATTATCATGTGGCACCATTCAAAATGGGGAAGCAAATGCTTAGAACAAAACTAGTCGGTTATACATGTACACTAAATTTGAAATGTAGAACTTTTGGAAGTAGGTATTAATCCAAACCTGGAATGACTCTGCAACAGCTGATGATACTGCTTTCTCTATAATTTGACTAATTGAACGAGTGACAGTTGGCCCAATTGAGGATATTTCCTTCTTAACGATTTTCTCCAATACAGCTGCCATATCCTTGTTCACAAAATTGGAGATCAAGTTTGTTATCTGCTGTGTACGTTCTCTCTCTAACTTCTCTTGCTTTGCATGTTCTTCTTGCAAGCGAGCCCATAAGGCGTCCGTGTTGGACTTGACAACTTTCTCCATGCTCCGGCCCAAGGATCCTTCTAATCTTCTGCCTTCCTTCGTAACTGGGATGGAAACCGTCACATTCATCTGCTTTTGCAATTCCTTATGCATGCCTAATAACTGTAAATTAGAAAACGATGGAGATCAATTTAAAAATACAAAACTAAAAATATCCCCATAAGGTAACATGAGGGTATAAGAGTGACAAAATCAGGTAAAGACATGGAAAATTTCCTTCTGAAGAAAGACCGAGTTCCATTTGTGTTATTTGGAAGCTGGCATCATAACAAGTCTCAACGGTGAAAAACTAACCTCAAACTCATAGTAACTGTACTATTAAATCATACAATCCTTAAAAACAGTGCTGATCAATGCAGGGAATCTGTTACTAATTGATGTTTCAGATCAACAAACACCGAAAAAGCCAAGAGGGAGACGTAAGGAAATGGAAGAAAGGGATCAGGCTTCATGAAACAGCGGGTTTATTCCATTTAGAGATTGCATATGCTACACATATTTATATTCTATAGCATATGCGAAAAGAAACTTCCAAAATGTTTGACTGAAACAAATCTTCTGTCTGAAAATTTGATCCTAAGATGACAGGTAACTAACTACAAATATTAGAAAGAATAAAACCACAAAAACACAAGTAATTTCCAAATATATGCAATGCACAAACTACAAACCATGTTAAATAAACCCAAGAAAAATGTTCAAATATTATTAACCTGGCTCAGCATATCCTGCATAGCGGATAACTGTGGTAGAGCCGCTTCAATGGATGAGCCTCCTGAATTGTCACCTTGGTCATTTGATGAATCCATCGGGTTGAAAGGGCTGGGGTTAGCAGATGATGTACCGGACACTTGAGAACCTTTGCCTTTTTGTTTTTTACTTTTCATGGCAGGTGCTGGAGATTGTGAAGTAGCAGCCACAGTTTCTGATTCACCATCATTTGCAGATACATCCTTACTCGCTTCATGAACTTCTTCCTCAATAGAGCTACGGCTTTGATCAGGTGCATCAATCGTCTTAATATTATCAGCTGGACGTACTCCCTCAATGTTATATGAATCTCTGGCCATCTGAATGCCCAAATCAGACGCTTGAGAGTAGAATAACTTCTCTTTCCTCTCGGCAACATTGGTGTAAGAATCTCTGTCTCTGTCATATTCAGTATTTTCTTGATTTAAACCAGTCTCACCTACCACTTTAACCTCTACTTCAAGGTTTTCTGTGTCGCTATGGGCAGCAACATCCTTCACATTCATCCCTTGGGAAGTTAGTGAATTCTCAGAAGATAATGTAGCTTTCGAGAAAATCTCAGATGGGGTTACCAGATGAGTCGGGTGTTTAAATGCTGTTGGGGCATTAGAAACCGCAGAGACATCATTTTGTATGGCTCTATCATTCTTCAAAGAACTGTCACCCGACGCAGGCACATCAGCTGTATTATCTTTCTCAGACTCTATTCTCCGTTCAGCCGAAGGATCGGAATTTGGCTGCTCAAAACTGTGATCTGCACTGGTTGAAATAGTTTCTAAATTATTTGATGAACCTTTCAAACCTGATAACTTATGGGACAATCTTGGGCTCAGAGGAAGTGGAGGTGCCGAAGCATTAATATGATCAAAGCCATTATTAGAAGACAAATCATTTTCCTTGGTTTCGGTATCTGAAGTAGATGCTTCAGGCAGACCAGAAATATCTGAAGAAGGCAAGCTTACAGGAGCACTTACAACAGGAGCACTTTCAGAGCTGCTAGGATTAACTTGTGGCACATTTGCAGTTTCCATATTAGCAGACGCATCCAAAGCATCAACACCACGTGATAGATTAGATTCTGTTTTCTCAACTTCAACATTATCCAATGGCGGAGGCAAGCATTGTGACAAATTGAGCGCATATTGTTGTATAGCTTGAGTTTGGACACAATACACCTGTACAATATGCTCACCATCAGGTAACATGTCACTAGTTCCTGTAAGACTTAGTATAGGCATTGTGACCGTGAATTCAGCAATGTAATCCATACGAGTAGCAGTTGGATTCGCTCCATACTCTATATGTACAGCATATATTGTATTTTTCTTGGCATTTGCTAGCAGAAACAAACCAGCTCGCGGCAGTGCTACAACTTGATTAAAGAATGCATCCTCGGGGTTAGTTTCATAAGAACTTCTTATATCCAAAGTTTGAATACAAGTCCATGACTCGGAATCACTAGGCAATAACCAGCCTTCCTCATTGTCAGACACCCATATCTTCACTTCCTGATTTAGTGGCCCCTGCAGTAAAGAAAATAAAAAAGTAGAGAAAGAAATTAGTTCATGAACGATGATGCAAAGGTGATCTTTGAGAACATCTGAAGCCGATTCGGGTGATGGTCAAGCCGCACAATAAAAATCGTCCAAAGGCATCCACAATTAAGAATAGTCATATTTTCAATAATGGGAAGACTAGGAACATATACCGCTGTGATAAGAATGATGTGATCAGGGCGGTGAGGGGCAGTCAAGAATGTCACAGAATTAACCGGTTTACCATCGTGTGGTCTTATAACAGCAAGTGGTGTTGCCTTACGTTCTTCCCATATCTTCACCTGTTTATAACAAAAAGCTCAAATCAGAAGAATGAATATAAGCCTGTTTTCATGTTGACAAGCCCAAAATGTAGTACAATGACATGAACCATTTAAGCGAAGGGTTGAAAAAACTACACAAAGCAAAAGAGCAAGGTGAGGAGGGAGAGTAGAAAATGCAGACCGTGCCATCTGCCGATGCTGAAGCTAACCGACTCTTCATCCATTGGCACATTGACAACTCAGTGACATTGCCGTCATGCTTACCAACAAGCTGCACCCCATCAATCAACTTATCAATTGAACATTTGAGAGGCTCTTCCGCAGAAAAATTTTCACCTTTTCCGGCTTTCATAGTGTCAATTTTGAGGATACGGTTTCCAATAGCAACCATTAAAATCTCCTGTTGGTCATTTTCAACTAATAAGCTCAAACTTAAAGGGAATTCACTGATAACAGAAATTGGAAGCACTAAGGTAGCATTTGATGGAGAGACAGAGAGGGAAAGACTGAGATTGAGAGACAGAGACTAAGACAGAAATTGAAATAAATCTCAGAATTCTATTTGGTGTAAAATGGGAGACAGAAATTGAAACAAGAATGAAACTCTAATTTAATTTGCACACAGGGTAAAATTGGAATTAATTAATTGAAATAATGATATTTTAGGTATAAAATGTTATTAAAATTTCAGTCTCTATTTCTAAAAATTTTAGTCCCCTGTGTACTCACTTTTTGGAGGTACTGAAATACTAAAATTTTGGATACAGAGACAGAAATTTTAGTATCAATCTCTGAACTAACAAACATGATACTGAGTCTCAGTACCTTAAAACAAACGCTACCTAAGAGACTAAGTTAAAAACATTGCCATTACTTGTTTGTGAGGATGCCAGCATACTCGTGGATGAACTGAGTCACTCTCCCCTGTTATTTGAATGGCTGTGATCACTTTACCAGTAATTTGAGGTTTGTCTTCCTCATCGGGACCCTCATTAATCTTCCAAACAAAAATTCTCCCATCAGTGCTTGCGCTGTGAATACAGTGTCAAAGTTGAAAATGATCAATAAATGTGAATACACCGCAAGAAAAACCACAAGCAAGAAGCGTTAGTGGGATATTTACCTGGCCAACAGGTGTAGATCCTCAGCAAAGAAAGCCATGTCTGTTACTCTCTACATAAGAATGTGGCAAACATAAATTGGAGAGTTTATATTTGGAGGGAAAAAAAACTCACATCGCAAATGTGTGCGCAACAGGGAACACATTGCAAGAGTTAGAGCAAGCTTTGCATTTTCAAAAGAAGTTGAAATTATGAGAATATGATCCATCAGGTGAGAATAGCCACCAAGATTACTCTTATGATTATTGAAGAATAGGAGTCTAGAATTACATCTCACTCTAAAACTTCAGGAGCTTGATGTGATAGCTATATAACCAAAAACAATTAAAAGAAAATGATCAATTGATAAAAGCACATGAGACAAGACCTGAAATACAATCTTTCACAGATATCAATCGGCACTTATATCACCATTTCTAACACTGTATCTTCCCATACTCACAAACAACCAAAACTCAGCATAATAAACTTAAATCAAGAGAATGGCACACAAGGAGTTGAAAAAGCTTATAGTCATTTCTTTCCAAATTTATGAGGAGAAGACAAAACCTATGCTCTCGTAGTCTCGTGGCAATATACGGCAAAAGTAGTGTGTATGTAATCAATGATTATTGGCTAAAAGGAAAGAAAGAAAACACATATTCATCACAGGCAATACAAGTTCATATTACACCTGCAGCATTGTTTTAGCCAACAGTGAGCACTAACGGAATGCATTAATACTCCTAGCACTGAGAAACCACATATAACAATTGACAAACCAATCAATTTTATGTGAAGAAAGTACTACACAATTAAACAAATACAGATTCATAAAAATCAAATTAGAGCTACATTCAAGCCAGAAATAACATCAACAAAGAAAAGTAACAACCAACCTGAGTATGACCCCGAAGCAAATATCTCAATGCAGTATTAATATTAAGGACTCTGATGGCACCAAGCTTGAGTCCATAGCATATGTAAGACCTATTCACCGCGATTTGGCGGCCGAGAACAAGGCCAGGATCAGAGGCATACTTAGTGATGGGAGTGACCTCAAGCTGAGGCTGCACTTCCCCTGGCAACCTAACATCAATGTCATAAACAACATTCTCTCCAATCAAATGTCTCCCCTTTGGGAGTTTACTGCTCAGCATCCTCATTGGGGTGCTGCCCTGAGGGCTCACCACACCGGCCGGCGAAGCCTGCGGCGGCTGCGACCCGGATGAGGGCAACAACACTGCAGCAGGGTGGTTTGAAGTGCCAGGCATTAAGAAATCAGAAACCATAGGAATTGGTGGTGCTGATGCTGATGCAGAAGACTGTGATGTTGATGCTATTGATGATGGTGATTGATTCATGACTGATTGTTCTTGATTGGATTGAGGGTTTTGGGTGCCTAACATGGCCATAAGGCGAGCACCACTATTAGGAGATGTAGGAACATGTGGTGATGGTGATGAAGGAGAAGGTGAAGGTGATGATGAAGATTGTTGCTGCTGAAAAATTGGTCTTTGAGGAGAAATCATTTGAGGAAGCTGCTGCTGCTGCTGCTGCTGCTGATGGTGAAGAACAAAAGGGTGTTCTTGTTGCTGTTGCTGTTGTTGGAAGTGTTGGAGATTTGGATAAGGAGGAAGAAAGTGAGGAAATTGGAGGTGATAAGGGTATGTGCCAGTGGGTGGAGGGTAAGAAGAAGAAGGTGTAGGGTATGAAGAAGGAGGAGGTGTTGAAGGTGAAGGAGCTGGGAATGATGGTGAAGAGTTCAAGTTTGAAGAAGAAGAAGGAGAAGAAGAAGGATTTGGGGTTGGTGGTGTTGTTCCTTTGAATAGTTTCTGCAAATCAAAATGGTTACTTTGCTGCTGTTGATTTGGATTCCCAGGTGAAGAAGCCATAAAAATTGAAAGACGAAAGAGGAAAAATTGAAACTTTTTCTCAAGATTGAAACGAGGGATTTAAAAAAAAAAAAAAATCAGAACTTGGGAATCAAAAACCAGAATTGAAAAGATGGGTACCACCCCACTCCAATATTGGATCCGGTTGATGCTGATTTTTGCAGATCTAAAAAAAAAAATTGATTTTTTTTTTCTTTGCCCCTTTGTTTATTTCTTTTTTTCTTTTTTCGTTTTTTTTCACTGATACTTCGTGCTTTGTTCCTTGTGTTGTTTCGTCGTAGTAGTTTAGAAATCCCAGGAAAAACTCAAAAAAGGAAAAAAGGAAATTTAAAAAAAAAATCTTTTTTTTTCTAATTTACATAACACAGAGACCTGTTTCTATGTTCTTTAGTGTTTCTTTTCTTTCTTGTGTTGGTCTTTGTCTGCTACTGTGACCAGAATTGGATTAGATGAGACTGCTAGAGATAATTATTGGAAATTGAGGGGTTAATCAATAAATTAAAATTTTGCATTCTCCAATTTAGCAAATAGCTACTAAAAGGATTGGAATTTCGGTTGAATTGCAATGGTTATGGTTTTGGTTACGGCGATGGCCTAACAAAGATGATAGAAAACAATTGGGGAGTGACAAGAGGCGAAGGAATTTAATAGTGGGATTATATTAGTTGTACAAATGAAATCAAATTACATATAAAACTTTAATAATGACATTATTCATGCACCAAATATTAAAAATATGATGATTATGAAACTTTAATAATGATCATATGTAGTTTTATATTTGCTTTTCTAACAAAATAATTTTAGGGTGAGTTTGGTAACAATTATATATTAGTATAAAACTTTTTCTTTAACCAAATTGGATTGATTTAGTAATTAGTTCACTAACCTGCTTAAATAAGTATTTCAAAAATTTATGTTAAATGCAATATAAACTAAAATAAGATAGTGATGTTATTTTTTTAAAATTTAATTTGTATGTGCGATTTAAACCCCAAAATGGTCTCTGAAATTAGCATTGTGCACTAAAATCGTCCCTGAGATTCTAATTGCACCAATTACGTCCCTGAGATTGAAAAAAATGCACCATATTAGTCCCTGACCTATTTTTCATTAACGACGTGATGACATGACATGATGACGTGGACTGTAAGTAACACGTGTCACTTCATGATTTGGCCAGGTGTAATGGTATGATGATGTGGTGACCAGTGACACGTGGCATGTTGCCGTTGATGGTTGTGCCACGTGTCACAATGTTATTTGGCTACGTGTCCGTTTGTGCCACGTGTCGCAACAGTATTCGTCCACGTGTCATCTATTATGTCATCGTTGTATATGCACCAAATTAGTCCATCACTTTGCATTAAGTGACTTATTTTAGTCCCTGAAATTGAATGTCGTGCACCAAACTAGTCCCTTCACCAGTTTTTTCTCTTTTTTTTTTTAAATTTAAAATTTTAATATCTTGGATACACTAATTTCAATTCTATTTTTTCATATATCGTTTAAATACAAGTACTTTCATAAAAAATTTTAAGATTTTAGTTTTAATTATATAATTTTTTTAATAATTTAACATTGGTAAATTTTGTAATATATAAGTATGTTATTATAAAAAATAATTATATGATTGATTAGACATATTTTTTTCATAAAAAAATATGTGTTTTTAACAATAAATTAATAATTAAAATAAATATTTTTTGTCTTATGAAATACACGTTTTCGTTATGTGTAAATGAACTAGATTGAAGGCACTTCAAGCACCCTCAGTCCCTCACTATCATCTTTGACCTCTGCAGTCTAGACGAAAGAGGTTAGAGATGGTAATGAGAGAAGCTTGAAATGCCTTCACGTCAACTCCAAGACGGCGGTTATTAGGGATATCCGCAAGAAAAAAAATATTTTATAAAAGTACTGAAAGAGGTCAGAGATGGTAGTGAATGTGCTTGAAAAGCCTTAACGTCAACTCTAAGTCGACGGTTAGGGTATTCGCAAGAGAAAAAATATTTTATAAAACACTTTTATTTGAAGAACATGTGAAAAAATAGAATTGAAATTAATGCATTAAAAAATATTGAGAATTTTGAATTTATAGAAAAAATTGAGAAAAAACTAGTGAAGAGACTAGTTTGGTGCACGACATTCAATTTCAGGGACTAAAATGAGTCACTTAATGCAAAGTGAGGGACTAATTTAGTGAGGGACTAATTTGGTGCATATACAACGATGACATAGTGGATGACACGTGGACGAATACTGTTGCGACACGTGGCACAAACGGACACGTGGCCAAATAACATTGTGACACGTGGTACAACCATCCACGTCAGCATGCCATGTGTCACTGGTCACCACATCATCATACCATTACACGTGACCAAATCATGAAGTGACACGTGTCACTTACAATCCACGTTATCATGCCATGTCATCACATCGTTAATGGAAAATAGGTCAGGGACTAATATGATGCACTTTTTTCAATCTCAGGGACATAATTGGTGCAATTGAAATCTCAGAAACGATTTTAGTGCACGACGCCAATCTCAGGAACCATTTTAGGATTTTACTCTTGTACGTGCTATTAACATAAAAAAATTATGTATATACATAATTATATATAGTTAGATCAGTAGAGATATTTTAGTCATCTTTAAAAGTTATATAAAAATAAGCATATTAAAATTTTTTTTCTAATCCACAAAATGGGACTAGCAACTTTTGTATTCTGTGGCTAACACTTAACCATCAAAAGAAAAGTAAGTGATCTCCCACCATTTGATGTAATCTCACATCATTAAAAACACTATTAATGGCCAATTGATAGTTACAAAACACAAAAATTACTAACTCTTAGCACTCCTCAAAAGATAATTATAAAAACAAAAATAGTTTTGGTAGGTTTCAATATTTAGCTTTGCCGATAAAGTTTGTTTGACTTAAACTGAAATTGTTTATGGAGGCGCTAGGATGCCTTATTGTTATATTTCTCAATATAGTACTAAATTATATGAAAAAAAATCAGTAATTATTACCAGCAGTAACATTACTAATTGTTTATATTTGTCAATTATAATTTTTAAATGATTGAAATAATTTTATTTTATCCATTTTAATATAATTTTCAATAAAAATAGAATTTATTTGGCGGTTTGAGGATTGACATGAAAAATTGAAAAAAATTTATTTGTCTCTCTCTTATATGCATTTAGTTTGTTCTTCAAGTTTGCTTCATTTTTTTATTGGAATGTGTATTGATTGATTCTTTATGTTCATTTTAAATGGCCGGAATTGAATGTGAGATATGTATGTAAGTGTATTATACGAGTTAAATCTTAAAATGGTCTCTAAGTTTGACGTCATGCATTAAAATTGTCTTTGAGATTTTAATTGCACCAATTATATTTTTGAAATTGAAAAAAATGCACCATATTAGTTCCTGATCTATTTTTTATTAACGACGTGATGACATGGCATGATGACGTGGACTGTAAGTGACACGTGTCACTTTATGATTTAGCTACATGTAATGGTATGATGATGTGGTGACCAGTGACATGTGGATGGTTGTGCCACGTGTCACAATGTTATTTGGTCACGTGTCTATTTGTGCCACGTGTCGCAACAGTATTCGTCCACGTGTCATCCATTATGTCATCGTTGTATATGCACCAAATTAGTCCCTCACTTTGCATTAAGTGACTCATTTTAGTCCTTGAAATTGAATGTCGTGCACTAAACTAGTTCCTTCACCAATTTTTCTCATTTTTTTTAAATTTAAAATTTTAATATCTTGGATACACTAATTTCAATTCTATTTTTTTATATATTGTTTAAATACAAGTGCTTTTATAAAAATTTTTAAGATTTTAGTTTTAATTATATAATTTTTTTTAATAATTTAACATTGGTAAATTTTGTAATATATAAGTATGTTATTATAAAAAAATAATTATATGATTGATTAGACACATTTTTTTCATAAAAAAACATGTGTTTTTAACAAGAAATTAATAATTGAAATAAACATTTTTTTTTCTTATGAAATATACGTTTCGGTTATGTGTAAATGAGCTAGATTGAAAGCATTTCAAGCACCCTCACTACCATCTTTGACCTCTGCAGTCTAGACGAAAGAGGTCGGAAATGGTAATGAGAGAAGCTTGAAATGCCTTCACGTCAACTCCAAAACGGCGGTTATTAGGGGTATCCGCAAGAAAAAAATATTTTATAAAAGTATTGAAAGAGGTCGGAGATGGTAGTGAAGGTACTTGAAAAGCCTTCACGTCAACTCCAAGTCGGCGGTTAGGGTATTCGCAAGAGAAAAAAAAAATTATAAAAAACACTTTTATTTGAAAAACATGTGAAAAAATAGAATTGAAATTAATGCATTAAAAAATATTGAGAATTTTGAATTTATAGAAAAAAAATGAGAAAAAACTGGTGAAGGGACTAGTTTGGTGCACGACATTCAATTTCAAGGACTAAAATGAGTCACTTAATGCAAAGTGAAGGACTAATTTGGTGCATATACAACGATGACATAATGGATGACACGTGGACGAATACTGTTGCGACACGTGACACAAACGGACACGTGGCCAAATAACATTGTGACATGTGGCACGACCATCCATGTCAGCATGCCACGTGTCACTGGTCACCACATCATCATACCATTACACGTGGCCAAATCATGAAGTGACACGTGTCACTTACAGTCTACGTCATCATGCTATGTCATCACGTCGTTAATGGAAAATGGGTCAGGGATTAATATGGTGCACTTTTTTTAATCTCAGGAACGTAATTGGTACAATTAGAATTTCAAGGACGATTTTAGTGCACGACGCCAATATTAAAGACCATTTTGGGTTTAACTCTATATTATACATATTAGTTGAATTCTTTTTGGTGAATAAATCATCTTTGAAGGCAAGCCTTTTTTTTTTCCTTCCCTCCCTTTATACTCTGTCTCGTTCTATTGAAGAGTGATGGTACTCTTCAAGACAAAGTTATCCATATCATTTAAGCTAGAAATTATTACGCGTTGTGGTAACAAATATACCTCAAATCCAAGTTATAATTAGATTATAATTAAATATGCTCTAAATCATATTACAAAATATAGTTATAATCAAATGTGCTCAAAATAATAATCAAATTCAATAATCTAATTAAAGTTTAGATTTATTATAATCAAATTATAATTAATTCACTACAAATTATATTACAAA
>NC_029788.2:7958903-7971925 GCF_000816755.2 Arachis ipaensis
TAACCAAATATACTCAAAATAATAATTAAATTTAAGAATTTAATGAAAGTTTAAATTCATATTATAATTAGATTCTAATCAAACAAGCTACTCCAAATTATATTACACAAATTCAATTATAATCAACCGCTCTCTTTGTGATTTTTTTTTCCTGTTGTCTTTTTATTGTTTTTTTCTTTTTTTTTTCTCTAATTTTATAATTTTTGACCAGTTCTAAAATTCCTGTCTGATAATAATTTTAGAATTTAGAAACATTTGGATTATTGTATCTTTTCTTAACGTCTTATACTCATTTTATGTTCAATAAAAAATAAATTAATAATGTCATACCAAAAAATATTATTAGAATAACGAAACAATACATTTATATTATTTTAGTAAGGCTAGCTCATCAATAATAATGAGTTAGTTATTTATTTAATACTTATTTTTTATTGTATAAGTTACACAACTTACACAACTCTTAAAAAAAGAACTTCAATAGTGTTAAGAGAAGAAAAAAAAGACATATATATTAACATTTCAAAAGACAAGAAAAAGATAATGTAAGCTGCATTGTGTCCAAATTCAATTTAGTTTTTTCTATAACTAAAAAAAATAGACTAGCTATGTATATAACTAAAAACTAGAACAGACCTAATAAAAGGTTGCACAAAGAAAGTTTTTATTTTCTATTTATATTTTCAATTGAATACTTTAACAAATAGAATAAAGTTTTACATCCAACCAAAATATTTAATCAAATCAAAATATTTAAGTTTTTTTGTTTTTCAAAGTATCCCTCAACTCGATAGGTCAATGACTAATCCGTCGAATCAAAATATTTAATTAAATCTAACAAAGTTGTTATAACAACTTTTTAAATCATCACCTTCCTCTTCCTCTTCTTCCTGTTTTTCTTTTAAATTCGCGCACACAGGTTGTTTTTCTTCCCTTTTTCTTTCTTTCTTCTTCTTTTTCTTCTCCTCCTTCTTCTTCAATGTCGTGTCTTCTTCTTTTTCTTTTTTATTATCGTCATCATCAATAACACTTTTGTAAATATTTTTATTAGTTCTGATTTTCTCTGCTGCTATCATTAAATAATTTTGGTTCATTTCTTAATTTATTTCTGCTCATTTGTGTGTTAATTGAGGTTCACTTGATGCTGCTGATAAGTATTGACTAAATTTTTATTTCTTAAGTAATTTTGGTTTATTTCTTAGTTTAATTGATATTCATTTGAATCCAGAAATGAATTTGATGTGTTTTTTTAATGATTGAGTCTTTTTGACTGTTTGTTCAAATCTGAATTAATTTCAGTTCATTTGTGTGCTAATTGAGGTTCACTTGATATTGTTAATAAGTATTGGCCCAATTTTTTATTCTTTAAGTAATTTCGGTTCATTTCTTAGTTTAATTGAGGTTCATTTGGATCCAGAAATAAATTTGATGTGTTTTTGTTGATGATCAAGTTTTTTTATTACTTTTTCAAATCTGAACTAATTGAATGGAATAGAGTGGAATCTAATGCAATTGAATAAAGTAATAACGAATAATTTTATTCTTCTTTGTTAAAAAATTTGGTTAATACTTATCAGCAGCATCAAGTGAACCTCAATTAACACAAACACATCGAATTCATTTCTGGATCCAAATAAACATCAAATAAACTAAGAAATGAACCGAAATTACTTAAGGAATAAAAAATATGGTCAATACTTATCAACAGTATCAGGTAAACTTCAATTAACACACAAATGAATCGAAATTAATTCACAAATAAAATTAAAATAAACTAAAAAATGAACCGAAATTATTTAATGATTGCACTAGAGAAAATCAGAACCAATAAAGATATTAGCAAAATGTTTGTATTGTTGGTGATGACGATAATAAAAGATTAGAAGAAAAAGAAAGAAAAAAAAGAATCTACGTGCACAAATTTAAATAAAGGAGGAGGAGGAAGCAGAAAAAAAAAAAAGACAAAAAAAAAAATATGTTCTACGTTATTGAAACACATATAGTGTATATCCTAATGTGATAAAAGTAGTTTTACTTAGATATATAATTAGCTTGTAATAAATAATAGCAAAAATATATCTTAAATCTCTAGTAGAATTTGTTATTTGAGAATGAATTTAGAATCTAAATCCAAATCTTAACGAAAAGTGAGATTGGGATTAATTTGTCTGTCTTTAAATATTATAGACTATATACGTATTTTTATATATATAATTGATTATACTGTGTTGTAAAATAAAATACATTTCTATTAAACTTGTATTTTATATATATATATATATATATATATATATATATATATATATATATATATATATATATATATATATATATATATATATATATATATATATATATATATAAAATACAGGTTTAATAGAAATGTATTGTATTTTACAACACAGTATGATGTCGAAATAATGAAATTTATTTTAGAAAAATTAGACCCTTTTATGTCCACTATGTTATATTGTTATCTGCTTTTTATTATTATGAGTTTATGACTTTCGTTGCACGATGTCATCTCAATATTGGGCATATTTTATATCCATAAGGATAGAGATGGAGACTCCTTATTTTGTTTTTATTTATTGTGTATTCTTTTCTTACTCAATTAGCTTATGACAAAATCTACTATAATAAAATATAGTTATATGATATATATCCTTTCAATCACCCTTAGTGCTAGGAATTTCATTATCTTTTTCTTGCACATATCATTTTAATTTCGAAGGTTCTAGACTAAAGATATCCATCAGCATATATATTTTTTAAAAGTATTCATATTAATAAATAATTTTTTAATATATTATAATTTTAATATCATGAAAAATAATTAAATATAATTACTCTTTTATATGATAAAAGATAACACATTAAAAAAATAGAAAAAAAACAACAAAAGAAATTTTCATTGAATAAAATAATATAGAATGCAACAAATGAGGCTTGAACTCTATGCTTGTGTAATGGATTTTTTTATGAAATAAATTAAAAAATATTTATTTTCAGAAACACGTTATTAGAACTTTAATTTTTTAGATATGGTTTTTTATTTAGGATAAGTTCATTGCACCCCGACAAACTCTATAATTTAAATAGAGTTCGCCTGACCTCCCGGCGAACTTTATAGCACCTCCCGGTGAACTTTAAGTGGAGTTTCCAAAATACAAGCATGGTTGCTGGAGAACGGAGTTCAAAATCACAATTTGATTCTCCACTTTGGTTCTCATCTTGGCTTTTTTTTCTCTACAATGCCAATAAATCCATTGTTATCCATTCATTATGATGGTAAAATAGTATATGATGAAGAATGTTCTATCGTTTTTAAGTCTGGTCAACCAATAATTACGTATATAACACTAAAAGTCAACATTCTAACAGTGTTGAAAAATTTGATATTGCATTCTGTTGGGCAGCAACACACGAAAAGAGTGAAAAAAATTTACTACAGATATCCGCCCAAAGTAAATGACAATTTGTTTTATAAAAGGTATGTTACAGTTGCCTTTGCTCTGTTGTTATTATGTTTATTTGACCACGATTTTCAGAAATATTTTTGTTGCTTTGAATTAGGTATCGGTTACGTGACGACGAGGACGTATGTCTTATAAGGTCGTGGCACAATCGATGGACAAATGTTCATTTGTTGGAATTATTTGTGTTTCTTATTGAGTTGGGTGGACGAGGATCATCTGTGGATACTGTTGATGATAGTCCGTTAAGTGGAGCTGTTAGACAAAATATTAGAAGGACGATGGTCGATCTAAATATGCCACCTGAAGGTAGTCAAGAGGGCTCAAACGTTGAACTTGGTAATGCTGACATGATGGAAGATAATGTTGAAAGTCATGAGGGTTCTGCTATAAGGGATCCGATGATGGATCTGTATAAAGTTAACCCCGATGATGAAGACGATGCTGATGATGAATCAACGGAAATTTTTGATGATGGTGACAAGGAAGAAGAGATGAACTACTACGGTGACACACAAATCGCTCTGACACAGCCTGCCATTTCTCAACCATATGACCGGTCGGATCACTTCTCTAGGTTGAATCTCAATGCAATGACTTCAGATTGGTCGTTTATCTATGGAGCCCCCGAAGAGGATCCAAGCAATGAGTTCGAGGTTGGACAACAATTTGAGAATAAAGAAGAAGTCATGTTGGCATTTAAGAGGTATAACATCAGGAGGGTTGTGGAGTATAAAGTACTAGAGAGTGACCAATTGAGGTATGATGTATAGTGTATCCAGTTCGGGTCCGATTGTTCTTGGAACATACGCATAGCATATCGTCGAAAGCAAGAAACATGGGAGGTCAGGAGATACAATGGTCCTCATACTTGCATGCAAACATCCATGGGTCAAGACCATTGTAGGTTGGATTCAAAGGTGATTGTTCAACACATATTCACAATGGTCAAAGCAGATCCAACAATTAGCATCAAGGTTCTGCAAGAAGGTGTGAAGAATCACTTCGGTTACAAGGCATCCTATATAAAGGTTTGACTTGCATAGTAGAGAGTCATTTCTAGAATATATGGCGATTGGGTGGAGTCATACAACGAGCTTCCTCGTTGGTTATTCGCTATGCAGATGTACTTGCTCGGTAAGATTCATTTCATTGTCCTTAGTTATGCATAAATCCACCATCTACATGTGCAAATTGTTGATGGGTTTTTAGGTACTTGGGTGCAACTTGTGACACAACCTTGGCCTGGTTCAGCCGACACTGTCATGTTTCATTGAGTTTTTTGGACATTTCCACCGTGTGTTGAGACTTTCAAGCATTGCAAGCCACTTATCTCCATCGATGGCACCCACTTATATGGTAAATATGGAGGCACGTTACTGATGGCCATTGCTCAAGATGGCAATGCAAATATTTTGCCTATTGCATTTGCCATTGTTGAGGGTGAGACGAAGGAGGCTTTGTCGTTCTTTCTTTCGTATCTGCGGCAGCATGTGACACCACAACCCAGACAGACACAAATTAATTGATGCTGCGTTGAACACCGAGAGAAGTTTATGGAAACCACCTCATGCCTTCCAGGCATTTTGTACAAGACATATTGCTGCCAACTTCATGACTCACTTCAAAAACAAGGACTTGAAGAAGTTTCTGGTTAATAGGGGTGAGCATGACCCGGTCCGGCCCAAGACCCGGCCCGGACCCAATGAAATTTGGGTCATGAAGACCCGGACCCGAAGAGACCCGAGGTTGACCCGGTAGAAAAAAATGAAACCTTAGAACTCAGTGAAACTGGGACCGGGCCATGGCTTGGGTCACCCGGACCCAGCCCAGCGGCCCGATAACTCAATTATGCGCTTATACTTGAATCAGGGGGAAAAGGGAAGGGGCTAGGGTATTAACGCATTCAGATCTAAGAAATTCAACCTCACTCCCTCAACCATTCAACCTCACTCGCCCAGTCCTCAGTCCCCACTCCCCACTCCCCAGTTCGGCAGTCTCCACTCCGCCACTTCCCACGGCCGACGCTAACCCAGTGACCCCTGACCTCATCTTCTCTCCCCACGGCCCACTCTCAGTCTCCCAGCAAGCAGCCACAGACGACGCACTCCTAGCAGCAGCAAGCACGCATCACGCAGTCGCCTGCTACTTCGTCCTTGTCTTCCCAGCAAGCACGCACCAGGCAGTCTCACCCCACTACCCCAGTCTTGAGTTTCTGGCGAAGCCATTCGTTTGACGGACGACGATGCTGACCTGCTTCTTGTGACGTGTCGCATATGTGCTTGGCCCGTTCGTCTTCTTCCCTGCTTCTCTGCTAGTCCTTCTCCTTCTGCTCCGCTCTCTTCTCCGGTCTTCTTCTCAGGCAAACAATTAATTTTGTTATTTAATTAATATTCTGATTAGGGATTAGGGATTTTGATAATTTGATTATAAAAATTTGTGAATTTAGGGATGTGATTGTTGATTTTGATTATTAGAATTTTAATTAAGGTTGTGGGTGTTGATTCTCTATTATTGTGAACTTTGATTATTGTGAATTTAGAGATGTTAAATTGTTGATGCATTTGGTGTTTACTGATTTTTTTGCTAATTTGTTTAGTTGATTATTGTTTTGTTCTTCATGAATTATTATAAGGTTTCTATCTTTATGATTGAGGAGAATACAAGAATAGAAATTGAAGCTGAAAATCCTGTTGCTTCTGCTGAAAATCCTGCTACTTCTGCTATTGATGCCGCCACAACTCCTGTTGAACCACAAGTTAATGAAGAAGATAAGGATACAAACATTGAGAATCCAGAAGCTCCTCGTAGGGGAAAGAAATCGTATGTTTGGCAGCATTTTACTGAACTTCCGTTGACTGAGACAAAGGAAAGCACCAGGCCAAATGTAATCATTGTCAGAAAAAATACGGTTGTCATCCTACTAAACATGGAAAAAATTCTCTAAATAAGCACTTAAAGAGTGCTCATAAGTGGATATTTACTAAAGCGGGGAAGAAGGGGACACTTCATGGCTATATGCCCAAAATTGAAGAAGAAGAGGATCTATGCAAAGCCTTTAAGGGTTATAACTTGGAAGATTGTAAGAAGTCTGTAGCTGAGTTTGTTGTACTAGATGAAATGCCATTTAAAGTTGTTGAGGGAATTGGGTTTCGCAAGATGTTAAATCGTTTTGAACCAAGATTTACGGTACCATCTAGGTGGACAGTCTCAAGAGATTCCTTTCAACTGTATTTAGATGAGAAGAAAAAGCTAAAAGAATGGTTGGCAAAGTCATGTGCTCGGGTTTGTTTGACAACTGATTGCTGGACATCAAATCAAAATTATAATTATATGAGCTTGACTGCACATTTTGTTGATGACGAATGGAAGTTACAAAAGAGGATTATAAATTTCTGTCAAATTGAGAACCACAAATGTGATACGGTAGGAAGAGAAATCGAGAAATGCTTGAGAGAGTGGGGAATTGAAAAAATTTTCACAATCATAGTAGATAATGCAAGTTCGAATGATGGAGCTATTACTTATCTTCAAAGGAAATTAGGTGCAAGAGGTGGGTTGGTGTGTGGAGGAAAGTATATGCAAGTGAGATGATGTGCTCATGTTCTTAATTTGATAGTGAACGAAGGAATTAAAGAGCAACAAACTTCAATTGAAAGCATTAAAAATGCTGTCAGGTATGTTCTTCTCCTCAAAGGACTAAAAAATTTAAAGATTGCATTGAGGCCGAGTTAATTGAATCTAAAAGTCTTGTGTGCTTGGATGTTCCAACTAGGTGGAATTCTACCTATCTAATGTTGGAACATGCTGAGAAATTTGAAAAAGCTTTTGATAGACTTTATGATCAAGAACCTGATTTTCTTAGATGGTTTGGAGAGGACAGTGGGGGAAAAAAGAAAGTTGGTCCACCAACACCACTTGATTGGCAACATGCTAGATTATTTATTGAGTTTTTGAGAATATTCTATGAGATAACTTTGAGTTTCTCACCTTCTTTGCATGTTACATCGAACAAATATTTTTATGAAATTGCATCTGTTGCTTCTCAATTAACATCTTGGAGCCAAAATCATTCTGAATTGTTAGGAAGCATGGCATGTTCTATGAAACATATATATGATAAATATTAGGGATCGGTTGACAAATTTAATCCATTGTTACTTGTTGCTATTGTATTGGATCCTCGGTACAAACTAGATTATCTCTGTTGGTGTTTGGAGGATGTTTATGACACGGAAGTGTCTACTAGCATGACTGGTTTTGTTAAATTCACATTAGACATGTTGCATAAGTTTTATGAAAAAGAGGTTGCCGATGATAAAGGGAGGGATGATGGTGGAGATTCATCTAGAGATATTTTTTATGACAATATTAAAGTCTCAGCTGGTGCCAAGGGCGTTTCTGAAAATAGAGTTAATATGTGAAAAAAACAAAAAGAGAGAAGGCTAATGCAGATATCAAGTCAGATATGGAGAGATATTTGGCCGAGGATACTGTGGAAGATGAGAATTTTGATATATTGGCTTGGTGGAAAGTGAATGCTTCAAAATACAGAATTCTTTCTCTCATAGCCCGTGACATCTTAGGTATTCCAGTTTCAACTGTTGCTTCTGAATCATGCTTTAGCACTGGTGGACGTGTGGTTGATGTCTTCCGTAGCTCTTTGTCACCATTAATGGCTGAAGCTTTGATATGCACTCAAAGTTAGTTGTGCCCTTCTAAACAAAGAGATGGAGATCAAGAGTTTGATTTATTTGATAGTAGTCAAAAGATTGTTGAAGGTACATTTATGATATTTTTATTATTTGTGACTTTCAAGTAATAATATTTTTAGAATTCATAAGACTTTAATTTTGTGTTGTTTGTATTGATTGTGGTTATGTTTGTATTGATTGTGTTGTTTGTATTGATTGTGGTTATGTTTTAATTTTAGAAAATGTAAGGTAATGTGAATGGCCCAGTTTTCACTCGGTATAGTCGTGGCCCGAAAGGGTATAGGTTTTATCGGGTCTAGGGTCGGGTTCAGGTCTCATAAATGGGCCCGGTACATATTTCGGGCCAGGTCTGGGTCACATCAAACCTGGTTTCACTCGGCCCATGCACACCCCTACTGGTTAACGCAGCGTATTCGAAGTCGCAATGGGAGTTCGCTCATTATTTTGGCCGTTTGAGGGGCGAGAATGTAGCAATCATAAACTGGCTTGAAGAAATACCTCGATCACATTGGGCGCAGTATGTGGATGAGGGTCGTCGATTTGGTCACATGACGACAAACATCTCAGAGTGCAGTAATGCTGTCATGAAGGGTTCTCGTAATTTGCCCATCACGGCTCTTATTAAGTCAAGTTATTTCTGTTTGGGTAAACTTTTTGCTAGGAAAGGTTCAGAGGCCCTTGCCCAACTTCAAGTCGGTGCTGAATTCTCACAGACGTTGATAAAGGCCATAGAATTCAACTCGAAGCACGTCAATACTATGAATGTTTGCCAGTTTGATCGGTCGAGGACTACGTTTACGGTTGAAGAGTTAACGACAGTGCCTGGGTCCAAGCAACAGAATTACTAAGTGCTACTTGATGAGGGTAAGTATGATTGTGGGTATTTTCAGACTCTTCATGTTCCTTACCGTCACGTTCTTGTAGATTTCTCTCATGCACGACTTGATTGGAAGCGGTATGTACATCCTGTGTATCGCATGGAGTTGGTCTTTAATATTTATAGATCTGAGTTTCGTCCCATAGGTCATGAGGATGATTAGTCATCCTATGACGGGGCCTGGATTCAGCCCAACCCTAGGATGATGAAAGTGAAGAGAGTTCGTCCCGTCATCTCCAGGATTCGTAATAACATGGATGATGTTAAGCATAACGGGGAGAAGAGGTGCGGATTGTGTCGTCAAGTCGTTCACACGCGTAGGACTTGTACCGCTCTTGACGATGGAGGGGCATTGTCTAGTCGATGTTAGTTATAAGTGTCGTTTTAGGGTGGATAACTCTATTATTGTAAGCATTGTACCATATAATTTACTTCATTTGACTACTTGAAAATAGCATACTTGTTTGAACTTTAAAACAATGATATTAATTATAACAAAATTAATATTTTCTCATGACTAACTGTTGTACATTACACATTTTTAACAAAATTAATATTTTTTTTTATCACAAAACCTACTAGCCACAACCTTGCCTACCACCACGTGGACCAAGACATCATCCATGAAGCCTCGGGTCGAGACAGCCACCTGTGCCACATGCAGGAGGTCTGACATCGCGCTGTCCTCGCCCGAGGGGCAGATCTAGATTAGGTACTGGAGTGCTCATCTGTTCCCTCAAAGTCGCGTAATCTGCAGTGCAGGATGACCCACTAGATGGATCATCCATGTGTCGTAGCTGGTATGCAGACTGTGGAGGAGCGATGTGCATCTGTGAAAAGGGCTGGGTCTGCTGTGGCACTGCCAGAACATCCGGCAACCTGCCATCACCCCCTGGATCAAGCGAGTCATCCAGTCAGGCATATCCATCGTCACATCAACCATGTCTTGCGTATCCAAAATGGGCTCATAATCTGTCTGGGCCCGAAGTCTGGCAGGGTGAATAGCAGGTCGAATTGAATGTCAAGGTGCGCACTGGGGCCGGCAGTTGGTGTATGCCCCTGGTGACTGGGCCCGACATCCGAAGGATGTGACCCAGGTGGTCAAGAGACAAGTAGTCTTCGGGGAAGGGTCTTGAAAGATCCCCAACCATATGTCCACCATCTTTTGCCACATGCACTGGCAGGCTAATGGAATCTCTGTCGTGGACAACCTCCGGATCCCCCTGCCTACCTCTCCCTCCACCGCGTCTCCCTCTACCTCTACCGCTCCCTCCATCAGCATGAGGCTGCACCTCTGGAAGGTCACCGTCCTCTGGCTAATGCAGCTGTGGAGCATTCGGGTCGTGAATCGGGAGGTCATCTGGTACAGCCCCACTTGCCACCAAGTGTTGGTCACCCTGACCAACCAACTCTATGTGGGCCCATGGAAGATACCAAGTCATGTATGATCGTGATGGACGCCAGTAGATATGGTGGTGTATATGGAGGTGATGGTCTGCATGAGCATCCCACATCTCATGCCAGCCACCTAGAAAATGCGGGAATCACTAGCCTCGCCCAAACCTACCATCGTGCCGATGCATCTCGTCGATGTTCAGAGGCCTAGTCAAAATGTGCTGCAGGCCACCGAACTGTCAACCTGATGCCACTCGATGATAGCAAAGCAAAGGAGCAGACATACAACCGCCGCCAAGGTTTCACCCTCAGCTATCCCCGGTGGAACTACACCCTGCAGATGTAGGTCAACATACAGTGTCCAGTCAACCTGTTCACAAAACGCAAGACACATCATATACAAGTTCCAAATTTAATTAACATAAAATTATAATTCTTAAATCTTTATCACTTACGTTGAGGATGCCGATCCCATTCAACGTATGTCTATAATGCCTAAGCCTGTGCTCGCTTCTGGCATTATCTGGACGGTACTCAACCCACCTACAATACCGCGAATGATTACATATTATTTCTCAATTTCATTTACTAATGAAGAAAAGTACAAAACAAATAATACCTCTCAACTAGCAGAAATCGATGAGTATCAAATCCATCTGGCCATATTAGTGGAATATGGTGATAGGCTCAGGAGAGCAGCAAACTAACGCAACCACCCAGATTGCGCTGACTATGCTCCGTGGCATGATACATCTGGCAGTACAGTCATGCCAGCACAGCCAAGCCCTATGATAACCTGCCACATCTGTCATGGTCCTCTAGTAGGGAGAGCCACCTGATGTGTACCCGAGAATCAGATGCATTCGAAAATAAGATACCTCTTATAACTTACATGATATACCCTCTCGTGTACCGCAACAGGTTCTCCTCAGTGACGTCCTGCTCCAGCTCTCCGCAAACGATATTGTGAAACCATATGAGTTTGATAGTCCACTTGATCTGTGACTGTCTATTTTCTGGGTCAGGAACAGCACCCAGTAGCTGCTGGAAGAATTCCTCAATGGACCATCCATCATAGTGCTGCTCCCACCCACCGATGCAGCCACTAACAGGATCACCATCGATCCTGAATCCCAACTAGTAGGCCACGCCCTGTAGGGTGATAGTCATCTCTCCGCGTGGCAAATGAAATGTGTGGGACTCAGATCTCTACCTCTCTATCAATGCTGACACCAATGACCAATCGTGCTCGAACTCTACCATATACGCCACATGCTCAAACCCAACTCGCCTGAGATATGGCATAATCTCCTTAGGCGGGCGTCTCATCGAATTTCGTCTGGCGCGCAAGATTCGAGGTGCTTACCGAACCAAAAAAACAAGTTAAAAAAAAAAAGGGTAAACACATAAAATTACAAATTCACATTTTATTACAATATAATAAACAAGAGTAATAAAAGTGTACCACTCGATCAAGTTTGCCGACAATGTGCTCAGCCTGATCCAATCTGTAAAGCGTATGTTTGTACCCCAATAATTACTGCTCCATCTAACTACACTCTAGTAAAATAAAATAACATGAACTGAGTTCTAATTGTCTACCTTATATCTTAATCAGTTTATAAACTTACTAATTAAAATGTGAACCAACTACATGAAGCCGTCAACTAACTCTATAAACATACTAATGAATAATTAACTGATAACTTAATTTTACTAACTATGTATCATTCTAATCTAATCTAATCCAATTACATATTCAACTAACTCTATAAACATACTAATCAATAATTAACTGATAACTTAATTTTACTAACTACGTATCATTTTAATCTAATCTAACTAATTATTCAACTAATTATCATCTAACTCACAACTTAAACTAACTATTCCGACTAAACTAATTAACAATTAACTAATAACTTACTCTCCTTAACATGTTATAAACAGTAAACAGTAACTGTACTTGAAAACAATAACATAAAAAATCTAACTAATATGTTATATACTCTAACTAACATGTAAACAGTAAACAGTTAACTAGCATGTTATATACTGACTTGAAGCTGACGATATAATGGATAACGAACTTCACAGACGTCAGAAGATAGAAAATCTCGTAGAAAAAATTCTAAATATCAGAAGCGAAAGAGGAAGAAAGTAGATTTGGAAGGAAGAAAGCGACAAACTAAATTGGCTCCACGATTTATATAGTATGGCGAACTCTACTTGAAGTTTGCCGAGGATGCGGCAAACTTCCTATAAATTATGAAGTTCGCAGGGGGTCAGACGAACGCTATTTAAATTATGGAATTCGACGGAGGTGTAGCGAATTTGCCCTAAATCCTAAAAAAAAAACATATCTAAAAAATTAAAGTCCAAATAACGTGTTTCTAAAAATAAATATTTTTTTATTTATTTCAAAAAAAATCCTGTGTAATAGTGTAAACAACTTACCACTAAACTAATGCATACAATGAATGACAATTTAAGCATCACATAATATACAATGAAGTCTTGAAATTCTAGGGGATAGTCCATGTACACCTTCTTTAGATT
>NC_029788.2:7971975-7973091 GCF_000816755.2 Arachis ipaensis
GAGGTATTAAAATTTATTGTTTTTGTTTATTATTTAGTTATTAATTTAATTTTTTTAGTTTAATAATTTAATAATAATATATTTTATTTTATACTTTTAAATATTAATAATTAATTGATAATAAAAAATAAAAAATTATGATGATGATCTAGTATTTTCCTTGTTTGATTCCTATCACAAAACAATTTTCTTTCCATATAAAGTTGTAGCAGAGGGATTAAAAGTTTTGGGACATTGATTGCTACTTAACAAGGCTCAAGAAAAGCATATACTATACATAATGCATGTCTAAGCTAAGATAACAATTAATGAAGGAAAAGGTGATGGGATTGAAGGAAAGATTGTCTTATGAGTTGTGAGTTATGAAAACAAAACATAGTCCAAAATAATAATAATAATAATGGACCACATAAAACACAATCATCCCTAATTAGTAGTCTACTCAACATGACCTCTTGTTCCTACACAAACAGTCTTAATCACAAAATTACATGCACTATGGTTATATCAATCATGTCCCACAATTGTGCCTCACATGATGAATTCGATGGATGCATCATTTCATTTGAATAAAAGATCCTATGAGAAAAAGGAAATATATTTGAGAAATTATGACTATTCAAATGAGAGATCCTGTTTTCTTATATTTTTCTTTTTTAGTAGTGAATTCTCTCCTTTTCGAAGTATATCTCTTTTAATTCTTTTGATTCATTAAAAAGTTAGTGCATTTTGACAAAATTAACAAATGAATGCATCAAAACGACAAATATATTAATTTTTGTAATAAACTTAAAATGTGAAAAATACTTATTTTGAAAAGGAATGAGTAATAATACTCCATTTCTAATAGTACCGATTTCTTTCATTTATATGTAAGTTTTCTTGTCTATTAAAATATGTAGCTGTGCATTAATACACTACTTTGTGCAATTATTAAACCTAGAAGACAAGAATATAAGTAATAAAGTTGCTTTTTACATTTTTCACCTCGATAATTATTACATCTTTTGGGTCGTATAAAATTATCTTCTCGCATTTAAATATATACATGTTCTAAGCTTTTCTTTATTAAAAAAAAAAAAAAATCCTCTGCACCATCCAATGATTTTAAAAGCA
>NC_029788.2:7973149-7984646 GCF_000816755.2 Arachis ipaensis
CATTTTAGTTTACAATAATTATCGAAAAAAAAATTGAGAGAATCAATTTTTTATTTGAACATGTGTAGTATATATAAGAAAAGGGTTAATGATCAAATTGGTTTCTGAAAGATTGTACGATTGTTATTTTTGTTCCCGAAAATTTTTTTTAATCAAATTAGTCCTCGAAAGATTTGACATCAATCACGTTTGTCCTTCCATTTATGGGCTCACAGATTCCGTTAACGACAGTACACGTGGACTGTTAAGTGACACCTAAGTAAGTCCAAAACGAAGCCATATTGCAAGAATTCCTATTACTGAAGTAACTCTCTCATTCCCCTTCTCTCTTTCACTTTCACTTACACTTTTCTCCTTTTCACCCAATACCAACGAAGAGTCACCGAAACAGAGTGAGAAGAAGAAGCTACTCTGATCAGCCGTGCAAGCAATAATCAGCGACATCGTTCGCATTGCGATCGCTCCTCCTCGTCGCGGTCTGAAGGCCACCAGTCTTCTGCGGTGGTAGGCGCCGTCTCCGGTGAGAGGTAAGTTCTCTTGCATGGCGAGTTCCTTCTCTATTTTTTTATTTTTTTTTTGTATGAATGTGTGGTATCATATTCGTTGATTTTGAATGTTGGTTGATTTTGGGTTAGGATTTTTGTGCTGGGAGTAGTTGCTGCTAGGGTTTTGCAATGGTTCAGACGTTTTGTATGTTGAAAAAATCTGGATGCTCTGTTTTGATATGGCCGAATATAATGTGCGTGGATAGATGAAAATTTTTGTTTTGTTTAGTTCATGTAAAAGGTAGGGTTTGGTGAAATGGTGTTCATTTTAGATTAAAGTAGTAATTGAAATTTTGTTGCTAAAACATAAATAAATTGTACAAAAAAATAAAAATAATGAAAAATAGAGTGCACTCTCATGATTCACTGTTGCTATTTTTAATTTGTAGATGAAAAATCATCCAATGACATTTGTTTTCCATAATGGTGGAAAATTTAAGAATGACGAAAGTGGATCAAAAATTTATGAACCAGACAATATAAAGGTGTTAGCGGGAGTTAAAGGGGATACGCTAGATGTTTTCTTTGTAAAGGGATATTATAAGGAGTTAGGATATTCAGAGGTGGACGGTTGTTGCTGGAAAGTACCCGGACGGTCGCTTGAAGTTAGGTTGAGGAAGTTAGAAGTAGATGCTGATTTGTTGGAAATGGTGAAGGATTGTAGAAGGAATCACAATTCGATCAACATTTATTTTGTGCATAGAGTCTCAGAGCCACGCATGGTGGAGTGTATGAGTGAGGATGATGATGAGTTAGTTATATTAGAGACCTAGAGCACCTGTAACCCAAGGCCACAAAAACTTCCCAGTTGAATAGGAGATACTGTTTAAGGCCTAAATCACAACCACTGTCCCAACTCAAACCACAGCCCATGTCTAGGCCCAACAATACACCACCATAGCTAAAATCCCAATCCAAAACACAGCCCATGTGTCAGCCAAAATCACAACCCAAATCACAGCTCATGTCTCAGCCCAAATCACAGCATGAAACACAATTTGTTCTTCACAACCAGCCCATGAAATCCTTATCTCAACCATCAAAGTCTTCTACCCAACCTTTGAAAGCTCAGTCCTAACTATTGAAAACTCACAGCCAACCCTCAAGATCTCAGCCTTTCAAGAAGTATGTTGTTAGAGATAAAAAGAAAGAACCAGTGAAGGGAAGCAATGTGATAAAGACTGGTAGAGTTGTTATCCCAGCTCCACTTCAGGAGGATAGTAACTCTCATGATTCGTACGAGAGTACCGAAGATATTCTCTATAAGCCTCCAAAGATTTTGGGAGATGGATATGAGAGTTCTAGTGATAGTGATAATGGGGTTGTTGCTGCCAAGAATTCAGGTTCAAAGAAACATGGAAACAAGGAGAAGTCTAGGCCTACATCTCACAGATCCACTAATAAGGCAATTGATACGGATGACTCTAGTTATGAGGATATTGAAGATGATGAGATATCGGATTCAGGTGACATGCAATGAACTTTGTTATATTATTTATAGTGTTATGTTACAAATTTTATTTATGAAACTGATTAGTAAATACCTTTTGTTATCAATTTTTTAGGATCAGAAAGAGGTGTAGAGTCTAATGGTGAATCTGATTTTGGATCCTGTCACTCAGAAGATATGAATCAAGCGTTGGATTCTGATGAGGAGGACTATGCAATTTATCCACCGTATAACAAGAAAGTCAGGTTTCGAGAGCTGAAGCTTGAGGTAGGTATGATCTTCAAGACAAAGTGTGAATTTATGAATGCCACTAGGGACTATACTATACAGTGGAGTAGCAATATTGTTTTCAAGAAGAATGATAATGTGCGGGTTAAGGCTGTTTGTAGCGGAGAAAATTGTCCCTAGGTAGTGTATTGTGCTTTGAAGAATTCTGATATGTCTTGGCAGATTAAGACTTTAGTGGATAAACATACATGTCCTAAGAGTAGGAGTAATAGGGCTGCTACTCAGGAGTAGACTTTGAAAAAGCTTGTTCCTACACTAAGAAAATACCCCACAATGAAACACAAAGAGGTGTATGCATGGTTTATGAGAAAATGTAACATACGGCTGAACAGTACATGTATCACTAGGGCATTAAGGAAAGCTATGAAGGTTGTTGAAGGAGATGAGATTGCACAATATGGTCTGATTTGGGATTATGCCCATCAACTATACACTACTATCCCGGGTTCAACAATTCAGGTTGGAGTGATTCCGATGCTTGAGAGTCCTCCACAGTTTCAGAGATTCTATGTGTGCCTCGACGCTTGTAAGAAAGGGTTTAAAGTCGGGTGTAGACCGTTGATCAGATTAGATGGGACATTTTTGAAGAATTTACATGGGGACAGATTTTACTGCATGTGGGCAGGATGCTAATAATCACGTTTACGTGATTGCTTATGTGAATTGCTAAGGATGGATGCGTATAGAAGAACATACTGCTTCAATGTGAATCCAATAAAGGGGCCAAATCTATGGAAAAAACAGGGTCGTCAGCACCAATTCTGCCTCCAGTTAAGATCAAGCCAGGTAGGCCCACAATGAACAGGAGAAAGGACAAAGATGAGCAACCTGTTGGCTCAAAGACACGGATGAAAATAAAGTATAACTCAATATTGTGCCTGTATTGTGGTGAAGTTGGGCACAACAGAAGAACGTGTAAAGTGAAGAAACAAGAGGAAGCTGCTGAACAAGCAAGGCTTATGCAACTTCAACTTGCAGTAGTTACTGCCCTTGTTGATGCTAATGCTCAACATGCACCCAAGGGAACCCCGATTGATCCTGTTGCTCAAGATCCTACCAATCCTCCAGCAGCAACTTCAAATGCACCAATTGAAATGATCCTTGACCAATCAGACGGAGTTCCGGTTACACAAGAATTTCAACCTTTATCTGTTTCCAGCCAAGTATGATACCTTATTTGTAATCTATCTTTTATTATAAATTATAATGTTCCATAATGAGAATATGATTAGTGAATTGACTTTATCCTTCATGATGATAAAATGCAGGACAAAGTAATCAAGGCCTCCAAAGCTTCATGTTAAAAAAGGAAAAGCAACAACCCCAGCCTCACCACAACTGGCTGCAATTGCAACAATTTCAGTTTCAGCTGAAACAATCAAGGGTACCAGTTCTGCTACTGCGAAGAAACTTGCTAGCTTAAAGACTTTTGTGCCAACTTCCGGATTCAAACATCCGAGGAAGAAAGACAAAGATGTTTAAATTATGTTGTGTATTAAGGGCCGAATTATGTATTTTGTAAAGGGCTAAGGATTAGAATCTTTATGCATTATAGACATATTGAAGTATTTTGTACAACCTTGTTCATATTTGGGTATAGCCCAAAATTAGGTAACTTGTGCTTGATATTATGAAGACTTGATTAATATGTTTGGTATTATTGTGAAGACTATGTTAGCATGCTTATATGGATATGCAAATGTTTCGATTTTAATACATATGATTAGACTTAATTTATCTTATGAGTGATTAAGTCTTTATTTTTATTTACTTGTTTTTAGAATTGTGTAAAAATTTAAGCTAATGTCAAAATATGCGGGTTGCATGATTGTTAATGGACATTCAAAAATGTTCAACTTCATTTATTACATTTCACTAACACTATTAATAAGATCCAACAAAATAACAACATCACCAATGCTTTTACAAGTTTTTTACTTTCCCACTTATTTGACATAAAGTGCTCCAACCACTAACATAAGCATTATTACTAGGACAAACATGAAAATAAGCAACATCTTAACTACTCTGACTTTAGCTTCCAAACTACCCATTTTCCAACCTAGTTTCACTTTCCAATCTTCATAATCACTTTCAACTTCAAACTCTGCTTCTTCCCCACCATTTACAACTTCAAAAACTTCATATTCATTATCATCTACCCAACTAAAGTAGGTACAGTGGCTGCCTTTCTGCACATGTCAAGTGGAAAAATTGAATCTCACATTAATGATGAAAGGGGGTTCAAGAAACTATGGTTCATACCAATTTAAACTCACCCGACATCTTGGATAAGTATGAAACAACTTTCCTAAATTTTCTGGTATTCTAGATTTCTTGATCACAGTTTTTAGCCCACAAAACAGGTTCTGTTCATGTTCATCCTCCTTTTTCGCATGGAGGAGCTAGAGCTGAAGCTACCCAGCGATCGCGGTGATAACCCACCACTTCGTCCTCCACCGGCGCTCCGCATTGTGGCTTCTAAATTTGGGTGATGTCTTTGCACCACTGCAACACCACTCCTCAAGATGGATTAATGTTTCCGTTCAATTTGGGGATTAGAGTTCATAAAATGGGGATAGGGACTATTTTAACATAATAAGGTGAATATATCTTATCAGCTTCTAACTGAGTACACAGCTGTTAACACACCTGTCACTTAACGGTCCATGTGTACTAATTTGATTAAAAATTTCTTTCGGAGATAAAAATGACGATCGTGCAATCTTTCAGGGACCAATTTGACCATTAACCTATATAAGAAATAATCCTTAAGATAATAACCACAAAACACCAAATTTATTTCTACCAAGAAGAAAAAAAATCAATTTAAATATGTCTGGTAAATGTATTAATCTAATTGGCGAAGAGTGTAACTGCGGCTTAAATTGTTGTTGGGAGCATTTATTCCTTGTCATCTAATTCAAGTGTCCAGCTGTAAGATTCAACAAGCCACTCAAATCTCTCTATTACGTAGATTTTGATTTCAATTGCCAAATGATTTCCAAAGTAGAAAGAAAAACCAAATAGAAGCTGCATAAGTTGACAAACACATGAATGGCATGCTACTTTTACTCACATCAATCATCATCATCATGCAACGTAGGCACAGTTCAATTTATCTTCTAAGTTGTTTTGGAAGGGACAAAGTTTTGCTGTAGAAACAAATTGTTGAGAGCTGAATCCTTTATAGGGTGTTCGGCAAGCCCAAATTATTATCTTTGAAATTATATTATTATAAGATAGAGTTGGAAATATAGTATCTTCTATTCTCTAACGGAAATAATGTAAATTATTACTTCAGGATTGTGAGGCTTAAATATATCGTAGATGCTATATATACAAGCGTTTTTATAACTAAATTTAATCCTGTTGGCATAAGTTTAGCAAAAAAAAATGTATGCATATGTCATTATTTTTCTTTTTTGCTCTTCTGCAGTACAGAAATTATTGATAAAGCATAGAAAATTATTGATATAGTACAATTTTTTGTATATAGCATAAATTTTTGCACATAACAGATAAATATTGCACATAGCAGATAAATATTGTACATAACAGAAATTTTTTTTACATAATTTGTTAGTTAGGTGAGTCAATGCTCCAAGTATGTGATTTTCCAAAATTTTTGTGCTATATACCAAAATTCCCGTGCTATGTACCAACATTTATGTGTTGTGCATATTTTGTTAGTTAGATGTTAATATTTTAGGCATATGGTTCCTCAAAAATTTCTGAGGGCACTATAATTTGTGCTGTCCATAAAAATTTATGTGTTGTGTAGCAAATTTTTTGTATACTAAAATTTCTATATTTATGTGCTTTAGTTTTCTGAATATATACAAAAGAAGAAGATAAAGACAATAAAAACGATAATAATAATAATAATAAAGAAGGATGAAGGAAAAAAAAGAAATTAAACGACAACAAAATGAAGAAGACAACGGTGGCGGTAGCAACAACAGCAGTGGTGGCAACTGGCAACAACGACGACAATAACTGAAAAAAGAACACAAAATAAGAAGAAAAAGAAGTACGCGACGACCTAGTTGAAAAATTTAGTTTTAAAAACGTTCCTACTTTTATTGTAAATAACTAAATATATTGTTTTGAACAGTAAGAATTTTGTTTTGAAAGCTCAAGAGACTCTTAGATTCTATCTATCACCAAGTTAACAGAACCACAACCGAGTGGTTTCAGCATGGAATATTCAAAAGCATTGTTGAAAGTTATGCAACGGAGTAAAATATACTCACATTGATAAGATACTTCAAAACAAGAAAGAATTGAATAACTTTGAATATAATCCATACTATTCCATTCCATCCACTACCTTTATCTTTCTTCCATTGCAGATATCACTAGTTTTTCTTCCACTCCAATCTGGATGGAGTTGAATGGAATAAGAACCGCTTAAAATATTCGAAACATAACCTCAATGCAACAAAACTGTGAGAATATTTCAACAGAGAGCAAATCTATGTAAACTGATTAAGAATGAAGCAACATATAAATCAATTATACACAAAAATAAATACAGAGACAAATAATCGGTTTACGTTCAAGAAACAAATCAAGATTAGAAAGAAAACATTATACAATTAACTAACTTTATCAACGGATGGAGAAACATATATATCTTTCATATCCAAAGTCAAAGTAGAAGGAAAGTGTGAATACATAAAGGACTACATTGAAGCAAATAAGATGCATGTCCTTCACTTCAACTGCAGCAGGCTCCACCTGCAGCCGAAGGGCCATCCCTGTTGCCAGATGGTCCAGGAATTCCACCATATCCAACTTTTATTCCGTATGACTGCAACACCATGTAAATTTTATCAGTGTTGAAACTGTTTATCCTTGAATCAATTTTTGTTTTTGTCCCATGTGTTTTTCACATTGGAACCATTGTTGCAATTGAAGAACAAGCCCTCTAGTCTATAATAATCTAATATAATATGAAATTTCCATAAAGGGGATAAGACAAGTGGTAAAGTATGTGACAGAACTAAAATGAAACAAACCTCATTCGAAACATCGAAAACTCCATCCTGAATCTTCTTGTAAATGGTTGCAGCCGTTTTTATGAATGCCTACAATGGATAAGTTAAATTAAAACCTTCATCTACATAAATAAATATATTCAACATAAGATCCTGCACGTTTTGGAAATCAGCCTTTGAGAGAGAGAGAGAGAGAGAGAGAGAGAGAGAGAGTATGATGTTAGATGATATGATGAAACAACCTCTTCAACATTCTGAGCAGTTTTTGCTGAGGCCTCCATGAATATCAACCCATGCTCCTTTGCAAACTGCTCACCTTCCTCTGTGCTTACAGCCCGTCTGTGTGCAAGATCACACTTGTTGCCGATTAGCATAATTGTCATATTTGCATTTGCATGCTGCCTTGCATCTTCCAACCAGCTAGCCAAGTGATTAAATGTCTCCCTCCTGTTAGTAGAAACAGGTCAGCAACCAGCATCATTGACATTGGCTTACTTCAATTTAACATTTACAACACATACCTCTCAGAAAACGACAAACTTATGCACACCTGAACTCGTTATAAGTCAAGTGATTTACAAATCTTACTTGGCGTGACAGGATACACAATTCATACAATGTCATATAAACATTTGCGAATAAGACAGTTCTCAGAATAAGTTAATTTTATTATACGTAAACAATAACTGTTTGATTAATTGATTTTAGGATCTCATGCATAGATTAAAGAAGTTCAAATACGAGCATACCTGGTTATATCATAGACAAGTAGTGCACCTGCAGCCCCTCTGTAGTAAGACCTTGTAATAGATCTGAAGGATTCTTGACCAGCCTGAAATATTAAAAGGAAAAATCAGTATCTCAAATTTCTAAGTCATAAAACTCGAGCAATATGGCATATATTAAAACCTGCACAACCTGTCCAGAGCCAAAAATATATTCTTATGTCTATAGTAATTAGTTTGGAAGAATCACAAATACAAAGCCTATCATCTCCAATTATGTGGTTTTTAACAAATGGATCTATCCATTAGGACACACTACACTGTGCTTGACAACTAGCTAAAGAGTGAAAGTGAAAATGCACCAAAATCCCAAAATATAACAGGCCATGGTAACCAAACGCAACAAATTAAAAACAAACGTTTCACATTATCGTAGATTTTAACTAGCTGGATTTATCAGAAAGTCTGTGAAAAGGCAAACAAACCGTATCCCATATTTGCAACTTGATCGGCTTGTTATCAATTGTGATCATCCTGGCCCCGAATTCAACACCAATAGTCAAGTCATGGACGGGTTGAAAGCGCTTGTCAGTGAATTGAAGTAGAAGACATGACTTCCCAACTCCTATAATAATAAAACAGGAAGGCTACATAAATAACTTCTCTCCATAAATAAACTACTGCTCATAATATTACATGTACACTTTGAACACAATATATATATGAAATGAAAATAAATAGACTACAACTTCAATTAGCTTTGTCAATGGTGCCTCGATTCATATTAATTGTTTCTAGCAATTAGGATTACAAGTAATACTGAAGTGCCCATTACAATCTCTCAGCTTTACAATTTTTTTTTTTTGTTTTAACAAAAAGCTCCATATTATACAATTTTAATGAAGTGACTACTATAATTACAGTATGAAATGTTGATTAATCATTAGAAGCTGTGAACAACTGCAAAAGCATTAGCAGTTCATATTTTGGATGTCAATGGTATTGAGGGAAAAGTTGGGAACCAAATGGGATCAGCATCAAATCAATTCAGCTACGATATTAATTTTATGCATCAAATAAGATCATAAAAACACAGAGAAACTATAAGCTTAAAAAAAAAGATCCCAAACGGAAGCTAGGAAAGCGCCACGTGTACAAGAGAATCAAGCATCAAAATTTCTAGAATTCTCAACAATTGAAAAGCTGAACCCCATGGGTTAGTTAAGAAAATTGAACAATTATTGTAATCAATTGATCATAAGATTCATAAAACCTAGATCATAAAAATCAGGGGAAATAATTGAAATTACCGGTATCACCGATGATGATGTACTTGAAGAGATATGCGTAAGACATTATGCGTCGCGCGAAAACGCTGTGAAGTTTAGATCTTTGCGAATCTCAATATGAGAATAATCAGTGTTGTGAGAGAGATAGCGATGATGAAGAAGAATGGAAAAGGGGGAAAGCGAAAAAATAACGAAAATTAGAATTAGAATTAGAAATAAAAACCTAACAGAAAGAGAGAAAGTCAAAATAAGGGTTTTTTTGCTTCTTTCTCCTAAAATACCATACCACTACCATACGTATTCTTTTGCACCTTTTTTGGGTAAAGAAAATTGAATATTGGGCCTCAAAGCCCAACTCTCTCCCCTTATTCTTTTTTTATGCAATTTTTAATTGGTAGATTAGATATTTGGGTCACTCTCAAACTCAATTTCTTAATAAGAGTTCTAATACCCAAAAAAAATATTGAGAGAGTTCTCACTTTTTTTTAATTCTAGGATTAGGGTAAAGAAAAATCAACTGCTTCAAATCACTTACTATACCTCTTATGTGTATTTCAGAATCAGAAGAATCAACCGCTTCAACAGCTCCACCAGAGTTATACATATTTGTTAGATATCAAAAAAATAGGTTGAGCTTAATTCCAATCATCAAAGTAGCTATAGAGAACTTATAATTTGTCTAATCTAATGTGTACTGTGTTCATAACACGTAGCAGAAGTAAAAAAATGTCTAAAGATATATTTTGTGCTTAAAGTTTATTCTAGTAACATAGATAAAATATAAGGTAAATTCTATGGTGTCTATAGTACGGTGCCTAACTTTTGCCTATTTTACTTATTATAGTAAGTTTTGAATATTTAATAATTATTTATTTTTATACTTTTAAAATTAAATATTAATTTTTAACTCTTTTAAAAAGTTAGGCAAACATTTGTAGGCACCATAGCAATCACCAAAATATAAATACCTTAGTATGCTTTAGTAAAAACTTTATTGATCGGGGTGTTCGTAGTGACTGAGGGAGTCGAAGACCAAGAAGTGAGTTATTTATTAGCCAAGCATTCTATTCTTTTGCCCGGTTGGTTAAATGCTATAAATGAGAGTAGTAATTCTCTATTCTTAACAATAGGACCCGGAGACCTGTGTTTTTGGTAAACAGTCGTCCGGGCCTGGTCACTACGACCCCTTTGTGAGGGGCACCCCTTCTCCCGATACCTCCCAAGGAAAATCCCGAATTGGATCTCAAATTGACGGGTTAGTGTGAGCTTATCCATGCGGTTATGCAGATTGTACGAAAACTTTATGTGTAGAGATATACCGGGACTAACTTTTGTTGTCAACTTTTTGACTAATGAATATCTAATCTAAATTGAGAAATCTCTTTGCACACCATAAAATTATGCTTACATATATTTATGTATGTAAAAGTAAAGGAATAAAATTCTTACGTGTATTTTCATTTACTCTTATCATACATATATATAGTATGAGATTTGTTATCGATTTTAAATTTGAATCTTATTTCAAATATGAATATTATCTTCTCTTATTTAAAATTAAAATCTTATGAATCATATCATATCACAATTCAATTTAAAACAAAATTGATTAGAATCTTATTTAAAATTCAAATTTAAAAATAGAATAACTAATTATTCTTTATTCTCACTTAATATTCTTAATTATTATATTATTATTATATTCTTAGTGCTAGCAAAAAATATAATAATATTCCATTTAAATTAATATAATTATTTATTTGATCAAATCAAATTAATAATTAAATAATTCTACAGCAAAAATTAGAACACTCGTTAGTGTGTGACCCATAGGTTCAATACTAAGCGGGTAGTAAATTAGTCATACTAAATTTACTAATCAAGGTTGGCGTCTAGCAACACTCCTCAACGACCCGATAGTATGAAGTAATAAATTTTTACTAAGAACCTTAGAAGAACAAAGTATAATTCCTTCCATCTTTCCAGCTCTTGGTTAACCCTTAGAGTATGGTTTAATTGTCAAACTCTAACTTGTTATCATTATTATAATGAACTGTGAATGACTTAGGAACTCTTTTTCATTTATTCAATCTCCTTGACCAAGGTTTTATTCATCTCAGTCATTATAATCAGAGCTCAAACTCTTTACCGAGAGTTGACGGATTCAACTAATCATTAATTCTACAAGTATTTAAAT
>NC_029788.2:7984734-7990215 GCF_000816755.2 Arachis ipaensis
GTTGAATTAATATAATTATTTATTTGATTAAATCAAAATAATAATTAAATAATTCTTTAGTAAAGATTAAAACACTCGTTAGTGTGTGGCCCATAGGTTCAACGCTAAGCGGATAATAAATTAGTCTTACAAAATTTACTAATCAAGGTTAGTCTATAATGTTAGCATTCTCAAATTTTAGCATTCAAAATTTTTGGTTTAGTGATATCAGATTTAGATCTGATCCCCATTTCGAGTTGAAGAAGAAGCTCAGTGATAACACAGAATTATAACAACAGAATTTCAAGAGAGAATAAACGTATTAAGAAAAGGTAGACAATCTTTGAATTATATAATAACCATACAATTAACATTTTCTCCCTTATGTATAAACATAATAAGCAAGCTCACCACGCTAACATAAAAATAGAATTACAATTGTTATATGATGGAACAACATAATGACTAATGCAGGATAGTATAGAATGTAATGAGTAAGATTGTAGAAGAAGAAGAATTGAATAGTTTATTATTACTAAAAGGAAATAGATGGAATAGAAAGCGTGAAAGGTAATTTCCTTTTTGAGTTAGAGATAAACTCCTCGAGAACAATCTCACAATATATTCCTTACGTAACAGAATTGATTCCTCCCCCTCTATAAAATCCTTCTAACTAATTCTCCAGCTCAGCCTTGAGAATTAATCCCCTATTTCGCACTCTTCACTTACTAACAAAGTCCTTCATTTAAGATGAAATTTTTCTGGTTCTCATTGGTTTGGCCTTTACTGTTTGCACTGATCCAATTTCATGAGCTGGCTTAATTTTCTCTATTGTAGCTTGATCAACCACTGGGCTGCTTATTGTTGAGCTATCAACTAGCCCACCCTCCAACACAACCTTGTCCTCAAGGTTGACCTCAGGGAACAACTTCGTCAACTCCTTCAAGTCTTCCCATGTGGTCTCATCCCTGGAAGCCCCTTCCCAATCCACCAAGACTTGAGTTCACACACCCTCATCAGAAGCCATAGAACGATGATAGAGGATGGCGACTGGACGCAGTTGCAGCGATGGTGGGAGGTCCGACACCGTGACTGGCTCCACTGGAGGCTACCCATTGAACTACTTCAACACCACGACATGGAACACCGGGTGCAAGGCACAGCCGGTCGACAAGGCCAAACAGTATGCTACTTTCCCAATCTTCTGAGTAATCTGGAATGGACTGTATAAACGTTTCTGTAATCTGTTGTGGGTATTGTGGGTTAGGAATTTCTGATGATAGAGCCAGATTTTCAACAAAACTCAATCCCCAATCTCAAAGCTTTTCTCCCAGCGGTGTTGATCTGCTTGATTCTTCATTTTTTCTTACGCACATTGAAGGGAATAACACAGTTTCCGATACAATGCTTCCCGCACCATAAAAAATTCATCCACGGCAAGTATCGTGGCGGCCCCCAGGCAGTATCCGTGCAAGGTTCTCATCGAAAACCCAAAGAGTGTCTCATGTAGTGACATATTAAGGGAGGAGTGGTGAGAGTTGTTGTAACAGAGTTCAACCCACGCGAGAAAAGAGGACCATTGATTTGGGTAAGAGTGCATAAAGACTTTGAGATATTGCTTCAATGTGCGATTAACTACCTCAGTCTAACCGCATCAATATGTGGATGATAGGCAGTGCTGTAGCTGAGCTAGGTACCACTAAACTCGAACAAATTTTTCCTAAACTTGCTTAGGAAAATAGGGTCTCTATTCGAAACCATAGTGACCGAAAATCCATGTAACTTGACCACCGAATTGATGAATGCCTTGGCTGCATCCCTCGCTGTAAATCCAGGTTTAAGAGCAGTAAAATATTCTACCTTAGTAACTCCGTCCACCACCACTAGTATCGTAGTATACCCAGTAGATTTCGGTAATTACACAATAAAATCAAGAGAGATCTCCACCCACAGCTGTTTTGGCATTAGGAGTGGTTGTAATAGTCCCTAAGAGCGTGCAGGAACATACTTGGTAACTTGACAATCCCAGCACTGTTCAACAAATTTTTAGATAGCAGTCCGCATTCCAGACCAAAAGAATAAATCCGCCAATAATTTATACATTTTGAGTAGTCCACCATGACCCCCACATACTGAATTGTGAAAATCATGTTGGAGTAATTTGTGTAACCCATTATAGTCAAAAACCCAGAACTTTTCCCGATATAGGAGAAGTCCATCCCGTTCCCTGGAATCTATGCTAAGCTTGCCCTCTTTAAGTTGCTGATGTAACTATACCATGGTAGGGTAGTGAGCATTAGTCCTTTTGAGAGAATCTAGCAGATCCGTTTGAATCATAGTGAGGCTGCGGAATACAAATTGAGACTCTAAATTAAGGTGATGGGAGAGGGCAATCAGTGACCTGATTCAATCTGCCAACCTTGTATTCAATATCAAACTCATAGCCCAACAACTTTGCCACGTAGTATTGTTGCTCTAGTGTCAAAATCACATGTGACATGAGTTCCTTTAAACCCTGATGGTCAGTTTTTATAATAAATTTTTTCCCTAATAAATAGTGGTGCCACTTGGTCACCGTTTGCGTAATTGCATAAAGTTCCTTGATATAAGCCAAAGCAAGACTCATTCTTTGGATTCATTTTCTTACTAAAATAGGATAGGGGATGTTCGTTCTGCGTTAATACTGCACCAATGCCTTTATGGGACGCATCCGCCTCTACCGTAAAAGGCATAGAAAAATCTGGTAACGCTAGTACTGGGGTATGAATCATGGCAGCTTTTAGCTGCTCGAAGGCTCTATCTGCCTCTTCGCCCCAATGAAAATTATTTTTCTTGAGTAACTCGGTCAAAGGATGAGCAATTTGGGCAAAGTTAGCCACAAACTTGCGATAATACCATGTTAGTCCAAGAAAGTCCCTAAGCTGTTTGAAAGAATTTGCCTTTGGCCATACTTGAATTGCTTCTATTTTAGATGGGTCAACTTTCACACCATCTGCCCCAACGATATGGCCCGAATACTCCATTGTCTTTGAGCAAAAAGGCACTTTGATCCCTTAGCAAACAACTGGTGCTAGGATAGGACAGTTAGGATTAGCCCGATATAGTACAAGTGGTCCTCCCAAGTCTTGTTATAGACAAGAATGTAATCGAAGAAAATAACAACAAACTTTTGTAAATAAGGCTGAAAAACCTTATTCATAGTAGCCTGAAAGGTTGAAGGGGCATTAGTGAGACCGAAGGGATAACTACAAACTCATAATGCCCTTGGTGAGTGCAGAAAGCTATCATGTGAAACGAATTCTCATTCATTCGGATTTGATGGTAACCAAATCTCAAATCAATTTTAGAAGTATTCCGTACCAAAGAGTTCATGAAGCATCTCATCAATGGTTGGAATAGAAAACTTATCCCGAATTGTAATAGCGTTTAATGCTCTATAATCAATACAAAATCTCCAGCTCCCGTCCTTCTTCTTAACTAGTAAAATAGGGCTGAAAAACGCACTCTGACTCTCCCAGATTACCCCTTATCCGAGCATCTATGTCATCAAACATTTAATTTCCTCCTTCTGAAAATGACGGTACCGATAAGGCTGAACACACACCAATTGTGACTCCCGCATTAAAGTAATAGTAGGGTCTATGTCTCGATTGGGTGGCAGCTGGGTTGGTTCATCAAAAACTCCTCCAAACTCCTCTAAAACTTGTTATAGCTCTGGCTACACTGTCTCCTTCTTTATCCTCCGTTACCACCTTAAGATGGTAGAGAGTTGTGACAACCTCCGATGAAAGCATCTTTTGAAAATTTTGTTACTCATAGTGTCAGCTTGAAGCAACCGTTCACCTTATAGCAACCGTTCACCTTGTAGCTTGAAGTGACGTTATTCACCATAAATTCCATAGTAGGCAATTCATAATGTGTGGTGACATAGCCTAGGTACATCAGCCACTGAACTCTGAGAACTGTATCTGCCCCTTGGAGATCCAACACAAAAGTACTAATGGAGAATTGGTATCCCTACATTATCAAGGGAATATTCTCGCAATACGCCTTACAACCAATTACATCTCCATTGCCTACTAAAATCTGGAGTGGCGTGGTTTACTGAATCGGAAAGTAGAATATCTCCACCACACTTGCTTTCACGAAATTATGGGAACTTCCCCCCATCAACCAACACCATAACCGGCTGCTCATTATACATGCCCTTCACGCGAAAGATGGTGGGCTGGTATTGACTTACCATAGCATTGAAACTAATTTCCGGTTGCATAGCATCCACTACACTCGGCGCCTCCGCTCCCGGGGTTTGAATCAATTCAGGTTCTGGTTCTTTTGGGATCTCGTGCATTTCTTTTTCTCTGATAAACAAGTAACAAGAAGTTTTATATTTATGTCCTGGTGACCGCTTCTCCTCACAATAGTAATAGAGGCCCTTGTCTCTCTTCATCTTAATTTTAGCAGCTGACAAGTAATACATCGAGAAAGGACTACCAAGTATATGCAATGTTATTATTGACCCCCAAGATACCAAGCATAAACAATTCTAGACAAATAGAAGGAAATCATTTTAAGTCTCATCTCCACAGGTACAACAAACTATTCAAAATACTCTTTCACTTTAAAAATCCATTCATCCACATTACTATCACCATAAAAACGGGTAAAATCAACTTTTGTACCTCTAGGTTGGTAGAATTGTTGTTGGTATCAATGGTATAAAGAGCATTCATCACAGATCATCGGGGCTACCTGCTTCAACTTAAGTGCGTCAGACAGCATGCTTCGGATTTCTCTCATCGATCCCTCCAGTCCATCCATGCGCGATTCTGTCATGGAGACGTGACTTGCAACCTCCACATGATTCTGTTGTAAAGCAACAATTTCTTGCTGTCAAAGTTCATCGGAAGCCATGCTCCCTCTCAACAAGAGCACCAATAATAGAACAACACAATGACTAATGCATGATAGTACAGAATGTAATGAGTAAGATTGTAGAAGAAGAAGAATTGAATAGTTTATTACTACTAGAAGGAAATAGATGGAATAAAAAACATGAAAGCTAATTCCCTTTACGAGTCAGGAATGAACTCCTCAAAAATAATCTCACAATACATTTCTCATGTAACAGAATTGATTTCTCCCTTCTATAAAACTCTTCTAATTAATTCTCTAGCTCACCTTTAAAAATTAATTCCCTGTTTCATACCTTTTACTTGCTAACAAAGTCTTTCATTTAAGATGGAATTTTTTCAGTTCTCATTGAATTAGATTCTGCTGTTTACACTGATCCAATTTTATAACCCAATTTCTTTTATTGTAACCTGATCATCCACTGGACTGCTTATTGTTGAGCTATCATTATAACTAATCACCTAAACGACTCTTTGACCTTTTCAACCTTTAACTCCTTTACAATATTGTGATGATTTAGATGTAGATTTAATATATCTTTTTCTGCCATTTGTAAATATCATTGTACTATGTTTATGAATGAAAATG
>NC_029788.2:7990303-8002950 GCF_000816755.2 Arachis ipaensis
TATATATTCGGTAGGTCGGGTACCGGACGGTTCGGGTTGATACTTTGGTTGATGAAAAGGGGGGAGTCGTCTGGTCTTGGGTTGCTGGACTGGAGGAGGTGTAACCGACTTCCCGAGCTCTTCGCGTGGAGAGGGGGGTGTCACCTGCAAAGACACTCCGACGCTCTAGTCAATCGAGTGTGCAGGCAAAAAGTGAGAGAATGATATATGTCGTACCTTGGGGGAGGGGTAGGACCCTCCCCATATATACCATGTCAGAGGTGGGTCCCACAAGGGCAGACCCACCTTCCTCGAAGCTTCCTTCACACAGCTGTAGCGGAGCTGTCAGCGATGGACGTGAACGCTGTTGGTGGCGCGTTATGTTTTCCCTTATGTCGTCGCCAGGTCGACCGCTCGTGGATAGGACGTGCCTTTTGCGCGCGTGTCTTTTTGTTGATGCGAATAACCGTTCGTCGCCTCGTTCTTCGCGCCGGGCATTTAATGCTCATAATGGGTTGTTTTAAACCATGTGAGTAAAGACTTTTTTACCCCTGCCTTTCGCGCTTCATGTCATATTTTTAATCCTCTAGTCAGTTTTACGCTCCATTTTTCAATCCATTTCCTTGTTCATCTTCATTCCTATTTTCTTTGCATTCTCCTTCTTCCTTCCTGAATTCCCTACTGTGATCTTCGTGTTTTTGAGCATCCATCCCTTCCTGCTTTCCTCTCAGTTATCATAGTCAATCAGGTAAGCACTCTTCTCCTCTTTCTCTGCTTTATGTTTGTTTTATCTTCATTATCATTTCTCCTATATGCATGTTGCTTGTTTGATTTGCATGCTAGATGATCATAGTGTCAAGTAGGTGCGTTAGGGGGTTACCATTCCAGGGTGTTAGCTTTTTAGGTTTTTACTTGGATTTCTGCTTTAGCCATGCTTGATCTTAGTTATTGAATAGGCTAAATGTAGTTTCTGGGCTTTTTCCGGACTTCCGACCACATAGACTAACCGAGTGGTACCCCCACTGTAGGTATGCCTCGCGTCGTTTCTCGAGCTTCCACCTCCGTCGCGGGTTACGACCCCTACGCTTGGGTAACTTCCGACGTGAAGGACTCCCCGAACCAGATGGGCGAGGAGGAGTTAACCGAGTTCTGCCAAGCCGAGTACTTGTGCGGTGGGACTGACGAGGAGGCCAACTACGACGTCTTTGTTCCTGCCCCCAACGAACGACTATATGAGCTTAATTTCCAGTCCCCCCGGGTTGCCGATTGGATTTGGTTCTATAAGTACATGTTCACCCAAGTGGGGGTTCGTATTCCATTTTCTGCTTTTCAAATGGCGCTCCTTAACCGGATCTCCGTGGTGCCGTCTCAGTTGCATCCGAATAGTTGGGCTTCCATCCGCTGTTTTGAGATGGTGTATGAATATCTAGAGTTGTCGGTGTCCGTTGACGTTTTTCTTTTTTTCTTCAACCTCACGAATCCTTCCAAGGAGGGGAAGGCGAGGAAAGGGTTCATGTCCTTCCGATCTACCCATGGTCGGAGGATCTTCGGCTTGTTCGAGGACTATTATCATGGGTTTAAAGACAAGTATTTTAAGGTGCGTCCGGTCAAAGGTCGCCATCCCTTCTGGTTGTCGTTGGAGGGGGAACGCCTTATCCCGACGTACTGGAGTTTCGGGGTGGGGTCCAACACATTTATCAAGGTGACTTACAAAGGGATGTCCGCTGTGGACAGAAAGATTGCCGACGTGTTGTTGGCTGTTTTTGGGAGGAATCATGTGAATCCCCATCTCCTTATGCGTGACCGGGTGGTCACCAGGAATCATATTTGTGAGTTGCTTTGCCTTGTATTTTTGTATTTCTATTGCTTTACTTGGTTATGCCAGTTTCACGACTAACTTGTTTACTTATTTGTTGCAGTGGAGATGTCTGCTTCGGTGACAGGGCTTGAGGGCTTGTTCAAGACATTCTTGGCGGACAGCGATGAGGAAAAGGCTGACAGAAAGCCAGAAATCCTCCCTGAGAGTAAGGATGATTAGGCGGTACCTTCACCTCGTGACACCGAGATGTCGGACAAAAATTCTGACGGGACGCACGCTTCTCCTATTCATGAGGAGACGGCTGGCATCAGGCATTCGTCCTCCGCTCAACAAGTCGAGGATGACGACTTGAAGATTGTCCCTACCCTCAAGAGGCAGAGAGCATCCTCCAGCCCTGAAGGAGCTCTCACCGTGACGGAGCGGAACTTCGATGCCGGGACCTTTATAGACTCGCAGTTGCTTTCCGGCACAGAGGATCACTTCCTTGGCACCGAGCTTGCGGGGCAGGCAAGGTGGATGTACCGTACCCTTCTCCGCGGTGCTACGATAGCTCGGAAGGCCAAGTTCGAGTTGTCGGGGATGCAGTCGCTGCGCAGGAAGCTCGAATCTGCTATCAAGGCCAATAATAAATTCAAGACTCAAGTTGAGACGCTTCGGGAGCAACTGTCCAAGACGGAGGAGAAGCTTAAAGCTGTCGAGGAGAAGGCCGAGTCTGCCGAGGAAAAACTGAAGACCTCTGATGCCACCGTGTCCCGTCTAACCGAGCGGGAGATGACTTTGGAGAGCCAACTCAATGCCGCGCAAGGTCGGGTGGTCGATTTGGAGAAGGAACGTGATGTGGCCGTCTCGTCGGCTAAGGCTGCTCAAGCTGAGGTCGAGGAGCTTAGGAAGAAACATAAAGAGACCGTGAAACTGGGAATGAGCGCGATCCTGATGACTGAGGAGGCTCTCAAGACCCAGGTGAAGATCGTGGCTCCTGATTTTGACACATCGGCAATTGGGGTCTTTAAAACAATCAAGGATGGCAAGATTGTCGACATGCCCAAAATGTGATCTCTTTGTACTTTTTGTATGGATCTGTGATTATGTTGTAGAACTTTGTGGAACTTACTTTTGTTATACTTTAATAGTCACTTGGTCGACTTGTGATTATCACTTTTCTTCGCTTATCTGGTAGCATTTTTGTTTTGTTTTGTTACCGTTTTGTCGGCGTAGGCTTGTCGCTCGTGTTCGCTTACCGTTATGTTGGTAACTTGGCGAAGCCAGGTCGTGGCTTTGCTGTTGCTGTAGCCGTTTGTTTTGGCTTTAACTTAGTTGGCTCCCGGGGTGATCAGTCTCGGGGCACCGTGTCGTTGTCCCGTTTATCATGCATTATAAGGAACATGTTGTCGTGGGATGCATAAATGGGGAAAAGTAGATGGGAAAGTAATTTTGACGAATAAACATTAATTTTGACAAGTAAACATTAATCGACAGCTAAACAAGTCTGTTGCCATGACAAGTATTCAAGAAAGTAAATCACTGAGCTCGTCAGATCACCTAATCGGCGTGTTTGAGCTAAGAATAAAACCTTCTTAGGTTACCTGCATTCCAGGTTCTCGAGATTTCCTTGCCATCGAGCTTCTCCAGCTTGTAGGCGCCTTTTCCAATTACCTCTTTGACCCTATAGGGGCCTTCCCAGTTTGCCGCGAGCTTGCCTTCCCCCTGGGTCGGGAGCCCGATGTCGTTGCGCCGCAGGATGAGGTCGTTTTGTTCAAACTCTCTCCTGAGTACTTTGGTGTTGTAGCGCAGGGCCATTATTTGCTTTAGTGCTACTTCTAACAAATGGGCCATCTCCCTTGCCTCGTCTACTAGGTCATTCTCTACAGCTTCTTCCGCTCCGTTTAGAAGTAGTCATGGGCTCGGCTCGCCGATCTCTACGGGTATCATTGCGTCCACCGCATACGTCAGGCGGAAAGGGGTTTCTCCCGTGGAGGACTGCTTGGTTGTACGATAAGACCAGAGGACCGAGGCGAGTTCGTTGGCCCATGCACCTTTTTTATTATCCAGCCGCTTCTTGAGGCCCAGCAAGACGACCTTATTTGCAGCCTCGACTTGCCCGTTCGTCTGGGGATGCTCCACCGAAGAGAATTTTTATTTTATGCCCAGACTGGTGAGGAACTCAACGCACTTTTTATCGGTGAACTGCGTCCCGTTATCCGAGATGACGACTTCCGGGATGCCGAATCGGGTTATCACTGTCTCCCATAGTTATCAGAACCGGACTGAACCAGCCGGTTCGACCGAAAAACTGGTGAACCGGTGGTCTGGCCGATTCGATTGATGCTGTGGACCGAACACGCAATTGACTCGGTCAACGGTGGTCAAACCCGTTGAAAACCGACCGGTTCGCATTTCAAACCGTATCAACCCGCGCAGGTCCACAATACACCGCACACTCGTGGGCCACAAACCACGGAAGGTGCTCCGATGTCCCAAAATTGGTAAAAAACATTGCTGAAGGGTTCGGAACAGGGGACCTACTGCATACAAGGTCCCCTCTTATGCCACTATGCCATCACGTTTCTCATTAACATATACACCAAAAGATAATTATATACTAACTTTAAAGCGGTTCAGCCTCTATCCATTTGGTGTAGTAGTCGATGGCAACTACGAGATATTTAACTTGCCCCGGACTAACTGGGAAAGGTCCCAAGAGGTCGACTCCCCATTGTGCAAAAGGTCGGGAGGACGTCAATAGGCTTAGTTCGGTTGCCGGTGCTTTGTGGAAGTTGGCGTTCTCTTGGCACTTAACGCATTTCCTTACGAACTCTTTGGAGTCCGTCATCATCGATGGCCAGTAATATCCAGCTCGGATGAGCTTTCTTGCTAGACCTTTGCCCCCGATGTGGTGGCCACAGCACCCCTCATGGACTTCTCTTAGCACGTAGTCCGTCTGGTCGGGATGCAGGCACTTCAGCAAGGGTTGGCTAAGTCCCTTTTTGAACAGTTGGCCCTGTATGATCGCATATTTGGCTGCCTCTCTTCTCAACGCTTTAGCTTCCTTCTCATCTTAAGGGAGTTTGCCATTTTCTTGGTAATCAGTGATGGGGTCCATCCAGGAGGGGCTTATCTTTGTCAGGTGGAGGGCAACTGCTGGTTCTTTTATCATGCCTTGAATGAGGGACCGGTTGCCGGCTCCTGGTTTCGTGCTCGCTAGCTTGGATAGGAGGTCTGCCCGTGTGTTCCTTTCCCTTAGAACGTGTTGGACCGCGACCTCCTCAAACTGTTTGCTCAGCTCTTTGACCTTATCCAAGTACTTTTGCAATAGCGAGTCTCTGGCTTGGTAGCTTTCATTTACTTGCGAGGTCACGACCTGTGAGTCGCTGCATACTTCCAGCCTCGTAGCCCCGACTTTCCGAGCTAAGATCAAGCCGCCTAGAAGGGCCTCATATTCCGCTTGGTTGTTCGATACGGGAAACTCGAACTTGATTGATTGTTCGTATATGACCCCAGCAGAACTTTCCAAGATGATCCCGGCACCTCCGGACGTTTGGTTGGAGTCCCCGTCCACATGGAGCCTCCACCATATGCCCGCTTCCTCGGTCGGGTCCCCCGCTACTTCTACCAAGAAGTCCGCCATTGCTTGTGCCTTGATCGCATATCGGGGCTCATTCTTCCCGCTAAGTCAGGTTTTTGGAGCACTTGGCGGATTCCCTGGTCCGTTCTCACGACCACTTGGTGACCCTGGAAGTATTGCCGTAGTCTTCGGGAGGAAGTTAGCAGTGCTAGAGCCAGCTTCTCTAATTTGCTGTATCTCAATTCTGCTCCTTGCAGTGCTTTACTCACGAAGTAAATTGGTTGTTGAACCTTCCCTTCTTCCCATACCAAAACTGCCACCAGCGCTTCATCCGTTATGGCCAGGTACAGGTAGAGTGGTTCTCCGACTTTGGGCTTCCCGAGCACGGGTGGTGTGGCGAGGATCTCTTTGAAATGTTTAAATGCTTCCTCACAAGCCGGGGTCCATTCAAACACTATCCTTTTTTTCATAAGATTGAAAAATGGTAGCGCCCTAGCAGCCGATGCTCCAAGAAAACGGGATAAGGCGGTGAGTCTGCCCGACAGCCTCTGAACATCCTTAACGCAGCCCGGACTCTTCATTTGGAGTATCGCTTGGCACTTTTCCGCGTTGGCTTCGACCTTTCTTTGGGTTATCATGAACCCTAGGAACTTTCCCGCTTCCATGGCAAATGCGCATTTGAGTGGGTTGAGCCTCATGCCGTGTCGTTGGAGGGAAGAGAACACATTTCCCAGGTCGCTTATGAGGTTCTTAGGCCAGGTGGTCTTTGCGAGGATATCATCTACATACACCTCTACCGTTTTTCTTATGAGGTCGCTAAATATCTTGTTCATTAGCCTTTGGTACGTTGCCCCAGCGTTCTTCAGGCCGAACGGCATTACCTTGTAACATGAGTTGGGGGTTTATCCCCGGCATGTCGGTTGGCGTCCATGCAAATAGGTCGCCGTTGGCCCTTATCATTTCCATTAGAGGTTCCTTCAAGTCGTGTGGGAGGTTTCTGTTCACGAAGGTGAACTTCTCCTCCGTGTCCCCGACTCTGAACCTCTCTAAGTTCCCTTCCGGCTCGGGTCTCGGCTTGTCGCTGACTCTAGCGTCCAAGTCGGCAAGGAACACCCCCGATGCCTCTTTAGATTTCTTCCTTAAGGAGAGGCTGGCATTGTCGCAAGCGACTGCCATTTCCAGGTCTCCTTTTATGGATCCCACGGATCCGTCGTCAGCGACGAACTTCATTATCAACATCTTTGTGCTGATCACTGCTCCGAGGTCGTTGATAGTCTTTCTCCCTAGGATGACATTGTAGGCTGTAGAGTCTCGTAGAACCACGAACTCGGCCATTACCGACCTTCGCCCCTGCCCTGATCCTACAGATATTGGTAGGGAAATTATCCCATCTGGTTTGATGAAGTGGTCGCCCAAACCTACAACACCGTGCTGGTGCGTCTTTAGATCAGCATCTCGTAGGCCCAGGGCGTCGAACACGTTGCGAAACATGATATTCGAGTCAGCCCCGGTGTCCACGAGGATTCACTTGACGAGGCCGGTTCCCACTCTGGCCGTGATAACCATGGGAGGGTTTTCTGCGGCCTCCTCGAACCATTGGTCCTCTGGACCGAATGAGATGGGTGGGAGCCTCTTGGAGCTTCGCACAGTGGATGAGGAAACCGCCAGGACCTTGGCGTCTTTCTTGTGTGCCGACCTCGACCTTGGAGGTGCGTCTCTTGCCGTTACCACGTTCACTATGGTAAGGCCGTGTTCGTTGTCCTCCGGCTCGTGACGTCGCTTTGCCGCACGGGTCTTGTCCTCTCCTTCGCAGTCGCGATCTCACCTCCTTGGCTCCCTGATGAGATGGGAGAATTCGGCCAGTTTACCATCCCAGATCGCTTGTTCCAGCGCGTCCTTCAGGTCGAAGCAATCCTGTGTCTTGTGTCCATAGCCTTTGTGATAATCACAATAGAGACTCTTGTTTCCCCCGGTCTGGTCCTTCAGAGGTCAAGGCTTCGACAAAATTCCCTTCTCTGCTATCTGTTGATAAACTTCTATGATGGGGACAGTGAGGGGGTGTAATTGGTGAACTTCCCGACTCGAGGAAACGGCCTGGGTGCCTTGTTCGGACCGCCGTCTCTGGCGTGTTCCTTCTGTCTTTCTCTGTTGCCGTGCTGTCGGGTTTTATTGTAGGAGGGCTGCCGTTTGTTGGCAGCCACGACCTGGCTGACTTCTTCATCGTTAATGTATTCCCTGGCTACACTTTGGATCTCCTGCATTGTCCATACCGGCTTTGTGGTGAGGTGTTTTCTGAAGTCCTCGTTTAGGAGTCCATTCGTCAGGCACAGGCTAGGAACCGAATCAGTTAGCCCGTCGGGTTTCCAAGCACTCGTCGTTGAAACGGTCTAGATATTTCCTGGTCGGTTCGCCGGACCTCTGCGTCACCCCGAGCAGATTGATCGGGTGCTTTGCCTTTGCGATTCTGGTAGTAAATTGGGCTAAGAAGGCGTGGCAAATATCCGAAAATCTGGCCACCGAGTCCGTCGGGAGGCTATTAAACCACCGTATCGCAGGTCCCACGAGAGTTACCGGGAAAGCTCGGCACTTTACTTCGTCTCCCACTCCCTCCAGGTTCATCCTTGCCTCGAAGGCCGTAAGGTGCTCCTGCGGGTCTTGGGTTCCGTCGTACCTCATGTCCGTTGGCTTGTCAAACTGCTTTGACAGTCGGACTTCGAGGATGGAACGATGAAATGGGGTTGCGCCCATTATCACTGGTCCCCGCGTTCTCCTTGTTCTTTCCTCGCCGTCTTCCCGGTCTCGATCTGTGGTTCGTCTCCGTTTGCGCCTGGTGTAGATGATGGGGTCGCGGCGTCTCCTTGGGCGTCCTTCCTCCCTGGCGCTCTCGGGCTCAGATCGTGGGCTAGCTGTTCGCCGGGAGTGGCTTCTCGGAGGGGAACGGGAGTAGCTTGATTCGGGAGTTTGTTGGCAATGTTCCCGATCTTCCAACCGGCGCTCCAGGTCCTGCATCCTGTGACGCAGTTCCTGCATTATTCTGGCGCTGTTGTCGCCAGTTTTCCCGAAGGGGCGCCTTTCTTGAGATCGTGAGGTTCGTCGTGGAGGGGACCTCGTACGCTCCCGGGAGGAAGCCACGGAGGCTTCTCCTCTGCGCTCGGTCTCGCGGCCTGTTCCTCTTGGGTCCAGCACAACGTCCATTCAGACATCCCCACAGACGGCGCTAATGTTCGGTAGGTCGGGTACCGGACGGTTCAGGTTGATACTTTGGTTGATGAAAAGGGGGAAGTCGTCTGGTCTTGGGTTGCTGGATTGGAGGAGGTGTAACCGACTTCCCGAGCTCTTCGCGTGGAGAGGGGGGTGTCACCTGCAAAGACACTCCGACGCTCTAGTCAGTCGAGTGTGCAGGAGAAAAGTGAGAGAATGATATATGTCGTACCTTGGGGGAGGGGTAGGACCCTCCCCATATATACCATGTCAGAAGTGGGTCCCACAAGGACAAACCCACCTTCCTCGAAGCTTCCTTCACACAGCTGTAGTGGAGCTGTCAGGGACGCGTGTCCGGGTGAGAGGTTGAGCAACTCCGATCCAACCGTTCGAGTCGGGTGGTCCACGGGTCGAATCGGCCCGTATGCTGTTTAGGTCAGGCCGTAACACTATATATATATACACACACGATAATAATGGTCCCAATCAATAACCTTTCGGTTGTACTCTAGGTATGAACTGTTATGTTATCTGTTCATATTATTTTATCTATTAACAATTTAATCACAAGTTTAATTGATTAACCCAATTTAACAAAAGGGGAGATTTGCCGGTCCAATCAACCATGTGGTGGATAGTAATTAATTCCTTTCACAACACAAAACAACAAACCAATGGATTAGTGGTCCCAATAATTTTTTCTTTTTAATTTTAATAACCAGGCCTCGTTCATCCTTGCACTAACACAACCGAAGATGGTTAATACATTCAATAAAAAAGACTTAGAGCCTGACTGATTTGTGCTTTTTATTTTCATTTTTGTTTTTAATATTTTTATTTTTAAGATACTGTGATAAAAAAAATTGACAATATAATAGTGAAAACAATTTTTTTTTTATATTTGTCAACATTTTCATTTTTTTTTCATAAAATACCAAAAACAAAAAAATACTGAAAATAAAAACAAAAATCAATTAAGTTCTTAAATTTCACAAAAATTCAATTTTGACTTTTACTCTCAATATTAAAAATTATTTTAACAAATACTCAAAAAATATTAAGATATGTCTTTAGACACATGGACTAAATTTACTTACGCTGTGTTTGTTTAGATGGAAATTGGGGGAAATTGAATATGAACGGAAAGAAAAAGGAAGAAAATTTGAAGTTTCACTTGTTTGGGAATGAAAGAAAATGTAAAAAGAAAAATACAACAGTAGCAAAAAGTGAATGAGACCCACCAAGAACTTTTCTCTCCAACTAAGGCGAAAAAATGGGAAGAAAACTCGTTTCACTGCATCATTTCCAAACCCTACCCTTTTCTTTTTCTGAAAACTCATCTTTAACATGAGATTCAGCTGTGCATGCTACCCACTTCCAACTCTATCAAGTATCAACTAGTGCAAGTGTTACTAACGTCATTCCTCCACCACTTCTCAATCATTCTGGTCACGGCATCTTACATCTACGGGTCAAATCTGGTAAGTTTTCTATGTTGCTCTTATTCACCTTTCATTCTTTATTAGATTCATAGATCTATGGGTCTCAGGTTCAATTTTGCAGTATAAGAACAAAGATTACATTTTAGTTTGAATTATGAGTTTGTTATATTATGAATATAATTAAATTTTGTTGTTATTATTTAATCACATTTATAAATATTTACATAATTATATACATAATAACATGACTACATAATATGAAAGGTAATATTGTCATTATATAACTTAATTCATTTTTCTCTCTATTTTCTTTTTCAAACAAACAACATAAATTATTTATCTTTCAATATCTTTCTATCGTATTTTTCTTCCATCCAAACACACCCATAAAAATTAAATTTCACTTCAATTTCTTTCCTTTCTATTTTTTTTCACTCAATTTCTCTCCTTCCTATTTCTTTCCCCCCTCAAACAAAGTGTTAAACTTTTGGTAAACTATTTAGTGTGTGTTTAGATTACAGTTTGCAAACCAGAGTTTGCATAAAATTGATTTTGTAAAATTGATTTTGATGATAAGTTAGTTTGGGTTAACGTGATTTATGTTTGGTAATCTTTGTATTAAAATTGATTATAGTAAAATAAATGTTGTTTGGATTATACTACTCAAAATTATTTTTAGATGAAAAATTACTAAAATAGACATCAATTTTATATACCTGCAAAATCAGAATACTATAAAAAATATTTATCATATAAATAAAATAAATATCATAAAACCAACAACATATATTATATGAACAAAAAAATACCATAAAACGTAAATAAAATTCATATGAATAAAATCAAATAAAAATAAAAAAATTTCAATTTGTTAGTGATTGAAATAAATCTGAACGATTTTGATGAAAAAAATGGAACTAAAAAATTATGAAGAAGTAGGAAGAATTACAAAGAATGACTAATAATTACTAGTATCATTTTTATAGAAGAAAATGAAGGGTAGGGTTGGTAAAAAAGGAATATTTGAGCTTCTCCTAAACGTGAACGTAAAACGTGAAACGCAGAAGCTACAAATTTGAGCTCCTCCTAAACGTGGGTTCAGAGGCAGAATCAATTCTGCGTTCACAAGGATAAAAATGGCCAAACATAAGAGTGAAGCTTTCAAGAAGCTCAAACGTGCTTCTCTCCGCCCCAACGTGTTTGTCAAACACACCCTTAGTAGCAACCAAAATTCCAAAAAGTCTTTGCATGTTATCCTTGGGGCCACAGTAAAATGAGTCAAGTTCAACAATGTCATTTCCGTGTGGACAGCTACACATTTTTTTTTTTTATTTCCATGCATCTAGCCTCTAGGATCACAAGATTGGTCCCTTTAAAAAGTTTCAAAACTAACTTTTTTTAGTTTTTAACTTATAAAAAGTAATAGTATTAGTTTTTGGTGCAATTTTTAAAATCAAATTGCAACTTTTTAAGAAGCTATTTAAGAGCTTATAGAGAATTTAAAAAAAATGACTTCTCTCATAATACTATTACTTTTTATCACATTTTTATAAAATAAACACTTTTAAAACTAAAAACACAAACACAAAATAACTTATTTACAAGTTACTTTTAATATAGTCATTTATTGTTTAAGTTATTTTTTCAAAAGTAGCTTAATTAAGTTATTTTTTCAAATTGGGCCTAAGTCATTTCCACTTAATTATTTAATGAGTATTAGAGATATAATTATTTATATTATTTTTTTATCAGTTTAAATTTTTAGAATAAATAATTTAATAAGATAATATCAAAATTTTTGTTAAAAAAATAGTTTTATATAAATTTAAATTTTTGGGAGAAATAATTTTACAGGTTGATACATTATTTTGGTTAGAAAAAAGAACAGAAATAAAAGCCATATATAGTAGTCTCTCACATCAGACTACAGTAGTTTATATTATTATATGATCAGTAATATAGTTAAAGGAATTACGGAACGTAGGTAGAGCTAGTTAAATTCAACATTGATGGACAATGCACAAAATTTTTTAACACATTCAATGTTTGATGTTGATGGAGTGAGTATAGTGTTCATGAATAATGCAATATGTTTAATACTTTGATTCAAATTAATTAAATTTTGTCCATACTTGGATCTACCTTTGAGCATTTTCTTCGTAGAAACCATCAAACTCAGCCAATGCCACATTGCAACTCTGGCCTTGTCTTATTCACTGTTCTTCGCCTCATCTTATATATATATATTTGAATATCACAACATAACTCATTCACCCCTTTAATTAATTCATTAATATAGTTTTTGCTAATAAGATAGCTAGTGTTATATATATTATAACCAATGGAATCACACAACGCATTAAAGCATGCCTACAATATGGGTGTGCTAAAACAAAAGGAGTTTCAACTTTCAACAAAGAAAAGTTTATAAATACATTTAAAAAAAATAAATTTTATATCTCTTTCATAAAAGTTTTTTCAATCAACAGCGGAGCCAGTTTTACAAACAAAACCCTAAAGAGAAGTACTAAAAATGATGTTATTGGTTGAATAAAACCATCAATTACATCGTACATTGTGTAGGTTCACAACCAATTATAAAAGAATAAATATTAAGATTATTATAATAAATAAATTTTTGAAC
>NC_029788.2:8003118-8007880 GCF_000816755.2 Arachis ipaensis
ATTTTACTTTATAAAATATAAAATAAATATATTAAAAATCTATCTTTTAAAATTTTCTATAACAAAGTTTTTTTTTTCTTAACGATGTTAACACATATTTTTCTAATCTTACACGGATCACCAAACAGAGTATTTGTACATTTAAGTTGATAAAAGTGTAAAGAGAAAAAGTTGGAAAATGTGATGGGAAATTTGAAACGAGGAATTTGTTTGTTGGGGGGGTCACATTTTCCAAGGGAAGAAAATCCAAAATGGGGTACCTGCAAAACCCAGGGAGGCTTTGGCACTTTGTGATGGAACCATTTTGGCTTTACAATTCAATTATCAAACCCTTTCTCTCTTTGGCTGCCGCCTTTGCAACTTGGTCCCCAATGTCTTCATGGATTTTCTATTCTCTCTCTCTCTCTCTCTCTTCACTCCTTTCTCCTTCAACTTCTCTCTTTATATACCATCTTCTACACACCCCTTTCATTCTACACAACTACCAATTTCATCAAGAAAAAAAAATTCATTTCAGATATATCATCAAGTTGTTCTATCTATCTATTCATATGCTCCATCTATTTGTCTTGTGTTTATCAATTATTGCTGTGTGTTGTTTTGATGGTGCAAATTGTGGTGAAGATATTGTGATTCATAAGTAATTGAAATCACTGAAATATTCGAATTATGTGTCTGCCTGGCTCCCTGAATGCCATGTAAGTTAGTTTGTTAAGAAAAGATTAACAAACGTCTTATATGGCATGAAGGGAGTCACGCAGGCGATTCATTTTGAAACATATTGGTAGGAAAGTGGATCCTCTCGAGTGAGAAAAAAATTGGATGGTATCCAGTGTTCAATTTAATCATTTATTACTCTCTTTCTCTTATTTATTTTTGGTCCCACTTATAGAATCAAAGGTAATAAATCACACTATATTCTATCAATTGTTAAAAAAATTGGAGAGGATCATTTTCTATATTGGTAGATTCATATTTTCTGCACATCCAAGATTCTTGATACTCATAGTTTTTTATGATGTTTTTGAGATTCAGTCCAGCTTTCTATGTATATATGCAGAGTTTCATCATGCACGTACAGTCACATCTAAACATAGGTAAAAATTATTATTATTGTCTTTAACTTTCTCTGGTCTTCTTGCACCATTTCAAACATGCATGACTAAAATAAAAAAGTGGTTTAATATGTCTTAAAAGAATATATCATATTTCATATAATTTTGCTTTAATTTTTCTTTTAATAAAACAGAATTTCTGTATTTTTTCTTTCTTTCTTTAATATTTATTTAGTCTATTATTAGAATTTAGAAGCATTCACCACTTAAGTTAATTATTTTGATTATGTTCCTTTGCAGTTGTAACACAAAAAAAAGTTGGCCAAATGAGACAATAGGATATGAGGAAATTGCAGTGCAGCTTCTATAGCCCTGTGNNNAGAGATGTAAATATAAATAAGTTAATTAATGATTTACGGCAATTAATAATTAGGTATTGCATAGAATGTGAGTATGGGATTTTTTTTGTTTTCAAAAAATAAAACTATTTTTTTTAATTTGATCTAGAAACACCAAAAATTGACTACAAAACTTCAATTTTCGCTGCCATTATAAAAAAGATAAAGGTATGATACATAGTAAGAGAATTCATGTATTAATATATGTATGTATATAAGTCTGGAATGTATGCTACCCAGTCATTTTTGCGTAGCCACAATCTTTTTGTTATGAGATTATTATTATTATTATTATTGTGTACATTATTTAAATTTTTTTCTAGAAGAGTCTTGTCCTTGACTTTGGTAGACTTGTGTAGCCAAGTTTGACACGCCTAGATAGTGACCCATTTGCACCCCGGGAAACCGTTTTTAATTTGCATATAGATGCATGATTGGTGTTGGATTGATATGGAAGAGAGACGTGCTTTATAATTTTGTGGTGTCAGTAGAGCCACAACTCGAACTCTGCGAGTTCTATTCATTATACGGACCGTTGCGTTTCACTAAACACATGGTCCGATTTGATGCAGTTTGGACACGCGTCGTGCAGGAGCTTCTCCTCAAACGGTGCCCTGAAATCAAACAAAGATCCATACAATTCTTTCTCACCGTCCGATTACAATCATTTTTACATTTCACTCTCAATTTCATTCCCACCTTTTTTCCGTTTCTAAGTGGAGCTTTGCATGGTAGAGAAAAAAAAATTATGCCAAAAAAATATAAAATTAAAGATGTTGATTGATCTGAGTTTCATATTATTCATTATCTCAGTCATCCTGATTATGTAAGTTTTTTTTTAAATTTTTTATGTTTATAATTTTATTGTTAGAAATTTAATTATTATGATTGTTGTTAGAAATGCAATTTAAGAATATAAATAGAATGATTATTAGTATTTTTTAATATTTGTTTTTTTTAATTGTAATCATCATTATTAGCAAGTTAATTGTTATTACTGTTATTAGAAAATGAATAATTGCATATATTGATTATTAATATTTTTTTATAATTGAGGAAAAATGTTTAAATGATAGTAAATGAGTAATTAATATTAGATATTATTCTAGATGTTGTAATATTGTTGAGAATTTTGATTAGGAATATATGTATTAGTAATTATTTTTATTAGTAGTTAGTTATGAATAATTTTAAGGATTAATAATTAATTTTAGAAGTTAGAATAATTAGTTTTATAAGGATTCGGTAAAATGATTTATGATAGTAAGTTAGTAATTGTTAATAAGTTGACTAGTAATTTGTTATGTTTTTTTGTAGAAATTAAGAATGTTGACATGTGACCACCCAACTCCTCCGGATCGGTACAACGATAGGGTGGAGGAGCATTTACGACTTACCGGTTTTTATCATGTATCTCAGATTGGGGTAGTGCAGTGTCAAAAAGTATTGGTGAATGCTCTAATCGAACGTTGGCACCCAGACAGACATACGTTTCACCTTCCCATTGGTGAATGTGCCGTGACTATTGAAGATGTGGTTCTAATTTTTGGTCTGCCGACGGATGGTCTTCTAGTCATAGGGATGACAATGAGTAGTTTTGAAGCCTTGGAGGCAGAGTGTTTACTTCAATTTAGAGTTGCACTGCGTAAGTCGGACTGTAGAGGTAGCTGCATAAAACTGACCTTGCTACGGGATCTAAAAGAAAATTTAGAGTTGACTGATAAAATCAGTATACAGAGGTATGTGAGGTGCCACATTATGTTGCTGATCGGGACGATCTTGTTTGGGGATAAGTCTGGGACAGGTGTGCACTGGAAATTTCTACCCTTGCTTCGCGATTTTGTCAGTATTGGACAGTATAGATGAGGATCGGCATGCCTAGCACACCTCTACAGGGCGTTATGCAGGGCATCTCGTTTTAATTGTAAGGAAATAGATGGTCCACTAACACTTCTGCTCGGTTGGGCTTGGATCCGACTGCCATATCTATCGCCGCTTCCTAGGAAACCCCGCAGTTTTTCGCTAGCAAACTGGTAATATTATGTTACAATGTACCCGTATCTTGATATTTAAGATTCAGTTGAGCTAATTGAATATATCATATTAGGTGGCGTAACTGGGAGCGTGGTGACCGACAATATAGATATCTGAATCTAGCTCACTTTAGGAAGGCCTTTGATGAACTTCAGGAAGGCCATGTGTGTTTTAATTAAAGAAGTATTAGTTTCGGGTTTAGGGTCTGGGACAAAATTATGAAGCATTGTTATTGTTATTGGTATTGTGGGTTGTAATCATGAGTTTCCTTTATTTTTTCCAGTTTGTGTGGGTTGCTTATGCTGTGGATCGCGTGAATCCGAACATAATTCTTGCTGAAATCTACATGCAGTCGGTTGTCTGGAGCACTACAGTTTCGTTGGTGTCATTTGAATGTATCGAGTGGCATGCTACCGATAGGTTTAGGCGATAGTTCGGTTTCGTTCAGGGAGTACCTAGTCAGGAGCGGAATCTGGACAAGGTGCATGGAAAAGTCCTGACTGATCTAAGAATCTTAACTGGACCATGGCACCGAGTCATTCAATTTGGGTGATGCATTGGACAAACAGGTATAACTACATTCTATCTGAGCTTCCCATGCCTTCACAGCATCCATTGGATAGTCACATGTACTGGTACCGATCAAAATTTGGGGAACGCTTGAACTTGTCGAATCTTGTGCGTCAAAAGAATGATGAAGGTAATCAGGATATGGATGAGGGTAATCAGGATACCGATGAGGGTAGTCAGGATATGGATGATGACAATGAAGAACAGGAGCCACATTCGCCGCATATATCACCTCCAAATCCACTTCCACAAGAACAACCTCAGTCCTCAAGGCAGTATGTACATCAGACACAGTTTACCCCATCATTTCCAATACATCAACAATATTGGGGTATGTCACAGTTTAAAACAGGAAAAGAAGGTTCTTTTAGCCAGTTGCTTGGGTTCATGGCTGCAGATGCAGAACAATCACAATATGGCCATCAGCCTGAGTTCATGGCAGGTAGGTATTCGTTGGATGCGAGGTATCCAGGCCATACCTCATCGGTTGCTTCTGGAGGGTTCGTATCTATTGACTCTAGTAGGAGTGATGGTGGACGCGGAGTTCTTAATAGTCAAAATCCTAACCGTGTTTCTATGGGACTCATTGAGGAAAATGCTAACACACTCGAGCAAGAGACCAATGCGTATCTAGTAGATGACCCGAATGACGAGGACGATGATGAGGAGGATGATATAGAGGAGTTCGATGAGGATGAAGAATCT
>NC_029788.2:8011406-8021796 GCF_000816755.2 Arachis ipaensis
AAAATATTTATTGTTCATGTTCCATATTGGTTTAAAATAACTTGATATTTTTAAAATGTTAGCAAACACATACATTTTGAAGTTTCTTATTTAACATTCGTACTATTTTTTATTTTTTATTTGCATAGGACCGGGTCAACCAGTTTAACCACTTACCCAATGGTTGAACCAGTGACCCAGTCACCTAAACCGTTCGAGCACCGGTTCGATCCTGACAACTATGACATCAACGCATGATTAAATAATGGTAAATAAATACTAATTTATTCATAACTAAATCAATAACTAACTAAAAAAATTTAATACGACGAATTACGTACCTGCAGTCATATATTCCGGAAACTCCGGAACATGCATGGCTTCCAAGTCCAAAACTCGCATGAATGATGGCTCCTCAAATGGCACTTCGTTTGCGAGTGCATTTGCCACCTCTGTCACATCTGGAGCCATAGTTCCGTCACCTTGATCTTCATCTCCATCTGGACCAACAAATTCGTAGTTGCTTTCGAACTCTTCTTCACTGTCACTATTATAATCTTCCCGTAGAATATTCTGGTCGGCCTCAGATTGTTCAAACTCAACATACAACTTGATGAACGAGATTTGAGCCCGGTTTTCAATATACATTGAAAACATCTCTTGCATGCTCGCTTCGTCCGTCACATATGATAAGTCAATTTCATTTTCTTCTTCTCCGGTGCTACAAGTCTCTAAACCTCTTCTCTACAGATCTCTTTTTCTTCTTTGTAGATCTGTTCTTCTCTATCATGGATGATAGAGTAAGATTAAAAGTGTATTATCATGGCCAAATTTTATTACAAACATCGGAAGGAGTAAAATTTGTGTGTGAAAATCTGTTGGATATTATTATTCCATTCACACTGGCATTTGAAGAATTAAAAGGTGTCATTTGTGAGAAGATGGATTCTCAAATATCTAGGAGAGTGTCGTATATTCTGTACAGATATCCTATATCTATCTTTGGTGGGTTCGTGCAATTTCAAATGAAATACGTGACCGACGAAGCGAGCATGCAAGAAATATTTTCAGTGTATCTTGAAAGTCGGTCGCGAATATCGTTCATCGAACTGTATATCGAGTTCGAGCAATCTGCAGTGGATCGAGAGATTGAATTGGAAGATTACAACAGTGATAGTGAAGAAGAGTTCGAAAGTAACTACGAGGTCGTTGATTCGGGTGTAGACGAAGATCAAGCTGACGAGGCTATGGTGGCAGATGTGGCGGATGTGGCAAATGCACTAGCAAACTAGAAGCCGTTTGTGGAGCCGAGTTTCATGCGGTCGTTGGATTTAGAGGTCATGCATGCAGCGGAGTTTCCTCAATATGTAAATGCAGGTGCACCATCAATTTAAATTAATGTTTGTTAAAGTATGATTTGTGCATGGGTTTTGAGTTTAGGACAAATAGTAGAGACAACGGTAAATAGGCAAAATATAGATGTAATTAGTAATTGTTTAATGTTTGATTATGAAGTGAACATGTAGGCTGAGAAATGTAATATTTTCCATCATTGTTGATAAAATCGGACTGGAATGGCCGGTTTGACCGGACCGGCCATTTGGGCCGGACCAGCCGATTCAACCGGACCGATCGGTTGGCCAGAAACCGGTAAATCGAATCTTAGACCGGTCCAATCCCATGATGAGACTGCACAAGGCAACGAACCGGTGTAACCCAGTTAAATCCGGAGTGAACCGGTTAAAACCGATCAAACTCCGTAAAATTAACAAAATACTATTGTTCTTATTTCATATTGTTTTAAAATAGCTAGCTATTTTTGAAATGTTAGTGAAAATTTTTTACTATGCTTTATTTTTTATTTATATAGGACCGGATAAATCGGTTCAACCAGTGACCTGACCGGTTCGATCACCGGTTCGATTTTGACAACTACGTTTTCCATTGTTCTGTGATTATTAGTTTATTAGATTATTAGTTCTGACAACTCTAAAATTTGTAATGTGATTGCAGCTGAGCTTCCCCTTATGCCAGATGGTGAATTTTCTGTGGGAATGAAATTCAGTTCTAGGGAGGCAGTAATTAAGGCGATGAAAGATTATACAATCTGCAGAGGTGTAGATTATCGGGTGCATGAGTTAGAACCGACGACATTCTATGCTAAATGCACCCAGTATGGTGCAGGATGTGATTGGCTGATCAGGGTGAGCAAAATGTCCAGAAAGTTCTGTTGGGAGATAAGAAGATACAATGGTAGTCACACCTGTACTAGGGCCACCATTTCTCAAGATCATTCGAAGTTGGATTCCAACACAGTTGCAGAAGAAATAAAGCCAATGGTAGAAGTTGACCCATCTATAAGGGTGAAATCAGTGATTGCGGAAGTACAGGCAAAGTTTAACTACACCATAAGTTATCACAAAGCATGGTTGGCAAAAAAGAAGGCAGTGGAGTCAACTTTCGGAGGGTGGGAAGCTTCGTACGAAGCCTTGCCGATATGGTTTGAGGCCATGTGTCACAAGGAGCCATCCACAGTCGTTCATTTTGAAACAATGCCTGCGTATCAGGGAGATGACTTGGTTCCTAATATTCGTGTACTACACTGAGTCTTCTGGAGTTATTACCCTTGTATTAGAGCATTCAGACATTGCAAGCCAATAGTGCAGGTAGACGGAACTCATTTGTATGGAAAATACAAGGGTTGTTTGTTGGTTGCAGTCTCACAGGATGGCAACAACAACATCGTGCCGATTGCATTTGCGATAGTCGAGGGAGAGACATCTGAGGCTTGTCATTTTTTTCTTAGTAACTTGCGATAGCATGTTGTGACACGTGATGGTGTGGGCCTTATCTCCGATCGGCACGATTCCATTAGGTCTGCTATTGCTCGTAGTAACGGAGCTTGGTCTCCTCCCAGATCATTCCACATGTTCTGCATCAGACATATAGAGTCCAACTTTTTGAGGAAATTCAAGGCTCCGTATCTGCAGAAGCTTATCGTCAACATTGGTATGATAGTTACGATTACATTTACTCCTGAACTCAATTATTATGATGAACATTTTTTATGGTGGGTCTTTTTTTAATTGACAGGATACTCGCAAACAGTTCGCGAGTACAAGACGCGTTATCAGTGTTTACGGGAGCGGGGTGAGGCTTATACCAACTGGTTGGATCGGATTTCGCGTGAGCAGTATGCTTTAGCATTTGATGGGGGATATCGATGGGGTCATATGACAACCAATCTAGTGAAATGCATCAACTCGGTACTGAAAGGGGCTCGCAATCTTTCAGTCACTGCACTTGTTAAGGCAATGTTTTACAGGCTTAATGAATTGTTCACCCGGAAAAGAGCTGAGGCTGAGGCTCGAATTAATGCAGGACATGTGTTCTCTGAGCTTGTAACCTCCAAACTGCATGCAAATTAGCGGGCAGCAGGTAACATCCAAGTTAGTTGCTTTGACCGATAGAATGAGGTATTCGAAGTGCGTGAGTGTCCCAGTGGTGTGGAGTATGCAGTGAACCTCCGTCGACAACGGTGTGACTGCGGTGAATTCCAAGTTGATCGGCTTCCGTGTCGACATGTGTTTGCTTGTTGTGCAAACCAACGACTGGATTGGCAACTGTATGTACATGATGTCTACAAGATGGACCAGGTTCGACGAGTATACAGGACTAGGTTTAGGCCACTCGGAAATCCCACAACATGGCCTGTTTATCATGGACCTCGATTCGTAGGTAATCCATTCCTTAGACGGGTATCCAAAGGTCGGCCAAGGATGACCCGTTTCTTGAATGAGATGGACACTCGGATGTTGCGTGGTCCTAGGCGATGTAAGCAATGCGGGGCCGAGGGCCACAGTCGTAGTAAATGTCGTCAACATGGTGGTGCAAGTAATCCGGGTGCGACCACCCAATAGAGCTCTGGCCATATTGGTCACTCGATTTAGTGTATGACTTTGAATATTTTATATATTGTATGACTTTCGTATGTGATGTTATTGTATGACTTTGGGATTTTCATGTATTGGAAATTTAATGTGAGTGCTGATGAAAAGTAAAGTAGCATAGTTGATCACATAAACAAGTCCACTAAATGCATAAGTCCAACACATGATACATAAATAAGTAAAATACATTCTAAATACATAAGTCCAACACATTCTACATAAATAAGTCCAACATCATTTTCTCATCGCCTATTTTACATCTTTGACTAATTTTTTGCATTTTTTTGCAACCTTTTTAAAAGCGGATGGGGTATACCGACTAGCGCTCCGACGAGGGGGGTCATCTCTAAGGTTGCATCCTTTTCCTTTTTCGCCAGTGGTTGTACCTATGAAAATATTCGACAACCAACTAATCAACTCAAATAATCAAGTACCAACTAATTCAATAAACAACTAATTTAATAAACAACTAATCAAATCAATTAATTCGATAACCAACTAATCAACTCAAATAATCAATAACCAACTAATTCAATAAACAACTAATCAAATCAATTAATTCGATAACCAACTAATCAAGTCAACTAATCAACTCAAATAATCAATAACCAACTAATTCAATAAACAACTAATCAAATCAATTAATTCGATAACCGACTAATCAAGTCACCCTAATCAAATCTTATCGACACAACTAATTCCATAACCAACTAATCAAATCAAATCAAACCAGTCTAACCAACAAATTGTTTTACCTGCAGTAGGCGCTGAACCATCATCCGGACCATCACCCCCCATCATCATCATCATCCTCACCATCCTCCTCATCCTCATCGTCGTCCTCATCCTCATCCTCATCCGCATCCGCATCCTCATCCCCATCCCCATCTGGATGGTCAACCAGAAAGTCATCATTGTCCTCATCAACTGGCTGATAGCTCTCTAGAATGAGACTCATCGGAACACGACGTAAATTTTCGCTCTGTATGATCCCCCTCATGGCATCATCACTCATACTTGAGTCAACAGAAAGTCTACCTCCGGAAGTACTAGAGAAAGTGAGCTGTCGAGGTTTCGTATCCAATGACAATCTACCTGGAGCAATCCCACTCGGTTGGGCCCTCTGGTCAGTGGGAATGTCTCTGTAAGCTGGATATGAGTAACCTGGCACAAGAGCCATGAATCCAAGCAGTTGGCTAAACAAATCCTGTTCACCTGATTCTTGGTGCGGGACACTCCAGTACTGCTGATGTACTGGTGGTGTCAAGTAATCCGCAGAATGCGTGTCAGAAATGTATGGAGTGAACTGCTCAGGCTCTAACGCCTCATAACTACTCAGTGTTGGTCCCGTAACTGGCAAACCATTCGTCAGAAGACCAAGAATTAACGCCACATCCTCCAGTGTCACGGCACACTCACCAACCGGAAAATAGAATGTGTGAGTCTCAGGACGCCATCTCTCGATCAAAGCATTGACCAATGTCGACTGACATTGGACAACTCCAATCTGTGAAACATAATAAAAGCCGGTATCCCGTAAATACCCCTCCACTATTGGATTGTACCGATCCGGCGGCATGTAGTGGTCACATTGCGATTAATATCTTTTGTTCTTCTTCTTCTAAGCATTGTTAAAAATGTGTGGTCTAACCTTTTTTTTTTTTTCTCAAAGCTTTATCAATGGAGGAGAATGCTTGTGGTAGAGTTGGAGGATAGGAGAATGAATGAATGAACAAAAGTGAAAGGAAATGGGACTTTCTTCGTGAGACTTGGGAGTGTATATCTACTGGTGGGGCTGGTACAACTGCATGCGCGACACGTGGTTAGGGGTATAAATCGGACGGTCCGATTTGTGTACCTGCCCAGCCAGTAATCGGACCGTTCTCCAAAACGGACCGTCCGATTTGTTCAATCTAGCCATCATACTCCCGTCAAGCACCATGCACTTCCATAACACGGTTATACACCATCTCTCACTCAATATTAAAAATAAAAAAGTGCCGAATAATTAACTAATTATTATTCTATAAAATAAAAAATAAAACCAAATGATATTTAAGAGATCAAAATACTAAATACTCATTTAATCACAAAAAAAATACTAAGTACTCATTTAAATTATTAAAATTCGCTAAATTAATAAATAATTAGTCAATAAATTAAATTTTAATAAAAGAACTAAAAAATATATATATTATATTGAATTAAGATAGAGCTCATTAAAACGAGAATTTTGACACTAATTTCAAAGAATTTGACCCAAAATTGAGCCAAACAAACTAAACCGATCGAACCGGACCCGTGGGCCCAACCAAGCCCTTATTAATAAGAGACTCCGCGTCTTCTTCTTCCCCAAAAAGGGAATTCATGCTACAACTTTGAAGAGGGGAAGAGAGAAGCTTCTCAAACCCTAACATTCACTTTAATCCACCGTAACTTTTCCGTCCGAGCTCTGATCGCCACACCGTTTGTGGCCACGCGTCCACCGCATCGAGCTCTACAAATCTATCGGAACACGTGGGTAAGTCTCATTTTTCATCCCATCCTCTCAATTCCTAAGAATTTCGAAAATTAGTAAGTACCCATGAGATTTTGTTAATTTTGGTACTCTAGGTTCAATCTAGCTTGCGGAACTTGTTAGACTTGGTTTATTTGGTCCGTGGGTATGGTAAGGATTATTAACCCTAGTTAATTCATTGAATTTTATATATGGATATGTGAATTTAGATGTGTATATATATATATTGGATTTTGGGCATTGAAAGGCTTGGTAGAGGACTAGTGTCGATGCTTTGGTGATTTTTGGACCTTGGAGCTGCGCTTGGCTTAGTGGGTTGCCTTGGATAATACGTGAAAATCGGCCAAGGTATGATTTAGGTTTCGCGTATTTAATATATAACGTTCTGTGAAAACTTAGGTTAGGTGACCATAAAATAGGTTGGAATGTATTAGTATATTTAATGCTTAGTGACTTTGATAAGAATAGTGATATGGATTTGGTGCTTGTTGGATAAATGTTAATTGATGCATTGTGAGATTAATGCTGGTTGGATAAGAGTTTAGTGATGAGTTGATAATGATATGTGTTTATATATATACAATGAATAGGGATATGTTCATCGTGTTGATTATTTGAGATGTTGATGCATGATATGAGTGAATTGAGAAATGGTAAGGATGAGGAGATTGTTGTGGTATTGATATAGATGTGTTGTGTTGATGAATATAAAGGTGGTAATTGAGTTTTAATGAAAATGGAGGTTTTTGAGGTTTTGTAAAAACTAGTTTTTGGCCGAACTTCGACGAGGCATAACTCGGCTTCCGGACCCCCAAATCGTTTCAAATTTATTTTATATGAAAATTGGGTCCGTGAAGTTTACGCAGTTCGAAGAACGAAAGAAAAATTATTTAAAACGGAAAAGTTATGTGCAACGAAAGTTGGGATTAAGAAGCTAGAATTCTGCAGTTTTTCAAACTTATGTAAATTTTGGAAAAACGTACTCCCACGCATACACGTGGCATGGAAATTTTGCGTAGGCATACACCCCATTTGCGAACTGTCGCCACTGCCTCCTCCCCATGCGTACACGAAAAAAGCATATGCGTACGCGTAATGGGCCAGGATGCATGTCCATGCATACGCGTGACATGGGGTGCTTGCGTACGCGAAACTCCCATGCGCATCTGTGCGCTTCTGTTAAGCTCCCATGCGTACACGTATATAGGGAATGCGTACGCGTAATGGCCCGTTTACACGCTCACGCGTACGTGTGGCTGACGCATACGCGTGACACCCCTATTTTCAGCAAATCATTATTTTGTGTTTTCAAAGCCGATTTGACCTCCTAAACCTCTATTTTCATATTGTTAGTTCTAAACTTGATTAGGAAGCTTAGTAATGAGATGGAGTTAGGAAATTGAGGTAACTTGGGAATGAAGTAAAAGGAAAATATGATGAATCATATGAGAATGATGTGAATGTATGAGGAGTTGATGATGACATGGCTATGATGAATGATTATGGAATGAATATGAATGATTATAAATACTTATATGGCTTATGCATTTAATTTTATCTGAGATACGAGTTTCTCTAGGTGAAATACCGTGACTTATCACCACGTGTTTCAGGTTGAGACTCAATACTCTATTAACGCTACGTCGTAAGGGTGACCGGGCACGTATAAATTCTCGGGAATGGTTATCCCCTCATTGAGTAAAGTTATATAATGAATGTATGTTTTATGAATGAAAAGAGAAAAAAAGCTATGCATAGACTCATAAGGATGCGTGACGGGAGATAGTCCAAGGGTTTCGAACTTGTCGGGTTGGCTTGATAACCGACAGATGAGCCTCATCAGCCATAGGACAGGCATACATCATGTACATTTTGTTTGTTTTGTCTGCTATGCATTACTTGGGAATGCCTAACTGAATATATTATGCTAATTGTTATATTTGCTACTTGCACTACTTGCCTTCTACTTGTACTTAAAATCGTCTGTTTGTCTGTCTTTGCTAAATCATTGGTGATGGAGGAATGGAGGAAAGGCGGATAGGTCTGGTGTTAAGATTAGATTTTAGTTGGGTTTGGATTTTCCTAGATAGCTACCCTTTTATGGTTTCTGATTAGTATATTAAGCTGTATAATCAGAGTGTCGGCGTTCTAGGATTGCCTTTGGCATTCCCAGGACCTTATATCTTATATGCATGGCACCTTTACCATGCTAAGAACCTCCGATTCTCACCCAATACGGGTGTTGTTGTTTTCAAATGCAGGTCGAGTGGCACCTCGCTACTCGCTAGGCGTCTGGACTGCTGAAGCGGAGCGATTTCTGAGTTCTTTTGTTATTTAGTTTATGTATATATGTACTTAATTTTCTCTCTGAGTAACTTGTTTATTTTGTTCCTCTTAGAGGTTATGGAGAGCTAGGGTTTATCTATACAATTTGGGCATTTTGGGATATGCATATATGTATGTAAATATTCTCTGGCTAGTCTTGGCTTTGCAGGCTGGGTCTAGGGATGTCAATAGGGCGGGGCGGGGGCGGAGGATGCCTCCCTGCTCCCCGTCCCCGCCCCCAGAATTAATCCCCATCCTCTCGTTCTCCGTCATGGGGGGATAATTGTCCACATCTCCGTTCCCCGCATTCTCCGCGGGACCCCATTCCCCATCTCCCTATGTTTAACATTCATATGGAAATTATAGTAAAAAATATTAGAAAAACCAAAAAATAAACTACAAAATATTATTACAAACACATAAACATATCTTATCTAAGATTATAAGTCCAGAAATACAACCTAACAAATCATAGTCCATAAAATAAAATCTTAAAATACAACTTTCATTCTAAAGAAAGCAATAAAATAAAGTCTTTAACATCAAATATTCTTTCATTGTCAGCATACAACTTCCAACAAACATCTCTATGTTCTCTGTTAAAACAACAAAGACATAAATATGTTAACATACAATGACGAGAATGGAAGCAAACACGCAGACACAGAAGTGGAGAGGGGAAGGACGCCGCGCCTGAAGAGAGAAAATGACGCGGTGAAGCTGCCAGGGTGACGGCGCAAGAGTGGCCAACGGCGAGTGGAGACCGACGACAGCGTATGGTGCTGTGAGGGTTTTGAAGTTTGAACAAAGTGGAGAGTGAGTGAGTGACTGGAGTCTGGAGAGTTGGGGCTTAGGTGGAAATAGCGAGTTAGAGACGGTGTAACAACAAAGGTGAGAATGGAGGATAGGGTTAGGGTTTTTTAATGCATGAAATTACTAAAATACCCCTATGTTAGAAATAAAGTAAGGGCATTTAAGTAAGTTTAACAATTCGGAGAATTATCGGGGATGGGGCGGGGATCCCCGCTCGGGTCCCTGCGCCTGTCTCGAGGAAATTTTGCTCCCCATCTCCATCCCCACGGGAAAATTCCCTACCATCAGGGCCCCATTCGGGGCAGTCCCCGCGGGGATCCCCGCCTCCTGGGGATTTTTGACACCCCTGGGTCAGGAGCTAGTTATTCTGTATCCTTGACTCTCTATTCTCGCTTTCTGTTTATTTATAATTATAAATTTTAGATTTCTTATCACGCAAGTAATCTCGTTTTCTGAACTTTGCGCTTTTTATTTTACGATTTTGTTTTACCTGTTTTCTAAGGTTCCTCGTATATTACCCTCTTTCTAATACTATCATGTATATATTTTATTTTAAAGGTCGTAATACCATGCTACCTCTGTTTTACGGCTTAAGCGTAAAGTTCTGTGTAATAGGGTATTACAGGTTTATTATGTAAAAATTAATTTTTATCTTTATTTAAAAAAGTGAAAATAATGTTTATTTTTTTTCTATTTTTTAAAAGTATAAATAAAGAATTTTAAAACGTTTGCTTAAAAGTGTAAAAAAATTAAAAAATTAACATTTTCATGTATAATATTTTATATTTTAAATAAAATGTATGTT
>NC_029788.2:8021842-8024723 GCF_000816755.2 Arachis ipaensis
ATAAGAATTAATCTTAATAAATAAAAAGTTATTTTTATATAAAATATATCAATATTTTTCTTTTATAATAGATATAAAATTTAATAATTTATAAAAAATAATGTATCTAATGTACACAAAATAATGGAACTCATTTTAGACATTCCGAGAATATAATAATGATGCAAAAGTTAATTATATAATAATGTATCCAAAGTTAACGCTAGAAGGAGGGCTTGAACCTCCGACCTTGTGGTTAACAGCCACACGCTCTAACCAACTGAGCTATTCCAGCTTGTATAACTTGTTTTCTAAAATAACTTAATTATAGAATAAAATATTTTATATCATACCATGCGACAAACAATGCGATTTGTCTAAGCAACTAAGACCATTCATATTGGAGCATTTCTATATCACTTTGTATTCTCTATTTCTTGTTTTTTCTATTTTAAATTAGAAATTTAAAGAATAAACTATAAAATTTTATGTTCTAGTATTAGCTAACATTCTATGTAGACATACACCACACGAAATACATGAACACATTAAGTTTAATTTTTTGTTAGACATGTATATATAATATAATATAATATAAAGAATTTTGTAGATGAATTATAATAATATTTTGATATTTTATTAATATTTAAATATGTATCAATAAATTTTTAATGTTTTTTATTTTTTTTGAATTATAAAAAATATTTTAAATACTTTTTTGTATTGATAAGCTATTTTTCAACTTATTTTAAGATCAGAATATAAATCAATAATAATTAAACTTGAATACACGTTGATATATGATCATAATAAGTAATAATTACGACAATCTATTAAAGTTAGTAAATTGATATACGTATTACGTAAGCCTTAACAACGACATTACTCAAAAGTCTAAACACAGAAGACTTGATGAGTGCTAATTTTGGTTTTATGCACAAAGACAAGCTAATAAATTAAGAACGGGAAAATCATTCTTGGTCCACGCATATCTATGAAACAAAATTTGAAACACTAAAATAATTTGATTTGTGGTTAAGGATAAATAATTTAAATAAGTTTTTTTACCAAAAAAAAATTAAAACTATAGCATATCCCGTGGATCAAAAATTACATAATTTAATTAATTAAGTGCGTGGCTGGGATCTAGAATGTAGAAAGTTCTAATAATTAACAACTAAGAGCTTAAATAATTAAACTCTTTTGAAAAAAGAGCTTAAAGTATAAGGACTTTTATTAATAACAGCTTATAAATAAGTTATTTTATGTTTAAATTTTTAGTTATAAAAATATTTATTTTAAAATTATAATATTTGGATAAATAACTCAAAGAATACAATTTTTTTACACAAAAAAATGGATATTAAAATAACAATGATAACAAATATTTTTTAATATTGTATGTTGATTTTACATAACCTAATCACTAAGATTACAATCGATTAGGCAATTGATTCTTTATTTGTTCTCTTGTTAGTTCCATTTTTCTAGCGCTTTCAACATTCGGTCCACGTAATATCATTAGAAACTGGTTCTTTTACTTCACCTCACCTATAACAATGTTCTTTGTATGTGGTGAATAGTAGCAAAATTCTAATTCACAATAATTTTGATGGCAATGTCAAAAAAAATTATTGTATAGTTAGTGTTTGCTCTTTTATTGTATATGATATGATAGATGAAAATAAAAACAAATGTGAAATGTGTGTCAATGTATATTTTATTGCTGTTTTATATTTGTTTTTACTCCTATTAGAACTCCCTCCTCCTTTATTGAGGTCAAGAATTTGCTATAACTAACTATAAAAATATTAGCAAGCTATATGAAAATAAAATCACATGTAAAAAAATAAAATTAAAATTGAGATTTTATACTACACACAATGATACAAATTTAATAATAAAAATAGAGTGATAAAATGATAAAAAAAATTTATCTGAAAAGAATATTGGTTCAGATGGAAACATTGTCTGGAAATGTTGGTAGAATACTTCCAACTGATTACGTGAAAATGGTAGTGCAGTTAGTAGATGGAACCTTACTGAAAATGGTAGTAAAAAGCCAGTATTTTTAGTAGAAATAGAAAATATTTTTCATAGAATTAAGAATAAAAGTAGATTTTTTGTTTTGAAGTCAATTTTTTGTATGGAAGTGATAGAATGACTTATCCAAAAGAAAAAGTCATATATTTCTATTTTTTCAAAAAGTTGTGAATTAACTTTTCAAAAAATTAAAAGTTTTTTTTTAAATAGTGCTAAACACTTTTTATAATTAAAAAAAAAAAAGGTAGTTTCTGCTACTTTTCAAACGGGCTCTAAATGACTCTCTCTTTACGAGAGTACTGCTAAATTAAACGTGGATGGTTCGATTTTCTTTAATACTAATAATACTGTGTGTGGGATATTTTCAGAAATTCGATGAAGACGTGGATCATAAGTTTTGCTTGTAATCTAAAAAATTGTTTGACATGCACGCTAAATTTTCGGCTATTATCAAGGGTCTCCAAATTACAATAGCAAATGAGATGAATAATGTGATTATAGAAGCGGATTTGCAAATGACCATTAAATGATGCTCCGTGTCTCATCCGTGCTACTCCCTGCCGTAAGATATTACTGTTCTGGTTCGGCAAATTACTCGTGTGAATCTGATCCACACCCTCCCTCCAAAAAGCTAATTTGTGTGCAGACGTCGTGGCCAAGAGAAAATATCAGTTTAACGTTGGTTTGTATTTGTTTGATCATCTTATTCCTGAGTTCCATTTACTTATGTTATTTGATTATGCTAGTACTTATAATTTAGAGATTCTATGTAGCCGTCTTGTTTTTTTCTGTGTTTCGGTATCTGGAACCCTTTAAAAAAAATTAAACTTTAATTTGCTTTTAGAGTGGCCGCTGTCCC
>NC_029788.2:8025189-8031339 GCF_000816755.2 Arachis ipaensis
AATAGGAGTGGATCTCCAATACTTCAGGATGATAATGATATAATATATTGTATGCTTATCTCAGTCACTCTTTATAACTATTTTAACGAGTGAGATTAACGGGTTCGAGCAAAATTTAGTATTATAACATTGAGTCCCTTTTTCATTATGAAAAATTCTTGTGGATCCTATTCATGCCATTTTTTGATGAGTAGGATTTTCTGCAGAAGCAGAGGCAAACTTAGAACATACTTTATGACATTGGATTGAGGAAGAAGAAAATAACACTAGCTAAGTTTTTAAAGAGAGAAGAAAAATTTAGAACATTTTGTAAGATATAGAAAAAGTGGATATATTACAATGTTCATTGAGATTTGATTACAACTGAGGTGAGCTCCTCCTTTTATAGAGGTCTCTAAATAGCAGCAATATCTTACAGAATCTAAACGAATTTATCATACAATGCCAGTTAGAGGATAAGGATAAGTCTTATTTCTTTCTGACTTTTCTTAGACATGTGACAGATGTCACTTTATTTTAGTGTACTCAATAATTATATATAGTGGGGACATTGTCTTAATAAAGAGACGGCTTGAAATAGTCTTCTGAAAGGATCCCATCAACATCTGAGAACGATGATGTCTCATCAGAAGCCAAATTGACAGCTCTAAGATCCATATTCGGATCTTGTAGATAAGTAAACGGGTCTTCAATGTTTCCTTCGTTAATATTTTAGACATCTTGTAGATACAAGTCATTGGATATCTCTGCATCAATTCTAGTTAGGTTTGATGGTAAGACATATACTCTTCTATTTAGATCTTCAGAATTTAATCATTTGCTATATATAGGTCCCTCTTCTTGTTTTTTTTTTTCTTTTTTCTTTTTTCTTTTTTCTTGTAATGAGAAATTTATAATAGACTTGTACTTTATTTATATGGGTTTATAATAATAATAATAATAATAATAATAATAATAATAATAATAATAATAATAATAATCAATATGATTATATACAATATAATAATCCAAGCACTACTCACACATTTCTATAACTTAGTTTGTGGCCCTTCTCTATACAGAGTATTAAATTACTAATAATAAACAAAAGAATAAATGTTTGGTTGTAGTGAAGGGTTGTTTTGGAACGATTTCTTATTTTAATTTAGCTAGGTTGCCTTTTGAGTTCAACAATAGTCATAATATAATAATGTTAATAAATATATTGAACATCAAAGGACATTAAATATTAAGGAAAAGTCTAGGGGGCCAGCAATTTTATTGCATTTTGGCCAGCATGTAACCAGCAGAGAAAGGTGAGCCATTGGATGAAATTTCACGCCAATCTCACACCATCAAATCATCATTGATGGCTAGTTGATGGCTACCAATCACAAATGTTGCTGGCCCCTAGCATTGCTCAAATATTAAATATTAGCCGAAATAACTGAAAAGCTACATGCCTAAAATAAAGAATATTGAAAATATAATATTTGGTATATGTAATGATGATAGTGATGAGTGATGACAAAAAATGCTCCAATTATATATATGAAAAATAAATAACATGATAAATTGGTTGTTTCCTAGCTAGTTGATGCCACACATAACAAAGTCCTCTTTTATTAACACGGACTCATTTGAGCAAGCAGCTTATATGAAATAAACTCTTTTAAGAAATATTAATTTAAGTTAAATTCATAAGCTAAGACACACAAGGTAATTAACTCCATATATATAATTATTCTGCATTAATTTCCTATGGATACAAACAATAATAATAAGGAAGAGGAGGAGAAAAAAAAAACCCAAAATATAATTAACTAAAGAACTTATTATGTACAAATGGAATCAATGTAATAAACTAGCCCTGAGCATTTTTTTTTTTAATTTGGCATGTATATATGTATATGATTTTTATTTGGGTTTAAGCTGAGCAACCATGATAAGATCAGTGTGTCCAACTTTTTTCCTCATAGAGCGTGTTAATTTGGCTGCATCCACATTATCCCCAATCACCACCACTTCATCTTTTTCTTTCCCTTCTATTCCCACAAAATCCACACCTACAAGAATTTATGCATTTCATCATACCATAACAGCATCATAATGTTAAGTGTATATTAAAATATAAAATATATAATAAAATANNNCTAACCGTTTGTTCCTGAAGCAACGGTGAGTGCTTTAGCCCTACACTTGTGGCACTTCATTTGCACCTTCATCACAATCTTTTGCTGCATATAAATAATTATTTAATTAGAAACCATCATGAAATTCAATTAAAAATATTAATAATGAACAAGAGTACCTTCATGTTATTTAATTTTCAGGGTGAATGTAACTCAGAGCTCAAAGGAAATTAAAATTACAACTATGTCCAAACAGAGCATAAAAATCTTAACTTCCTCTCCAAGCATTCTAGACTATTATATAGAACACACAAGATGACAAGAAGACATTTTAAGACTAATCTGTTTGATGTCTTTGTCAAGTTGATGAATATGTGTGAAGGGGGTTTTCCTTTTCCTTTTTTAAATATTAATTCATTTTATTTTGTTGTGAAATTGTTGACTAGTTTTGGAAATATTGTGCATAGCTGGAGGATAAAAGTTAAAAAAAAAGAAAAGAAAATATTTTGAACTTTTTTAATTATATATATTTATTGACAAAGATTGGTGAGGAAGATAATCTGCTTGTATCTTTTGATTAGAATATATTAGGTATGGTCTGAGGTTTATAACATAACTTGTGGTTGTGAAAACTTTATATTTTTTTTATTAGAAGGCGACAAATAAATAGCATAAAAAAAAATTCCTTTTTTTAGTTATATCTATTATTGCATAAAAAGCATTTAAAAATACCATTTGTTAACCAAATTCCTTTTTTTTTTTTCCAATAGCATAGGTGCACAGAAATTGATTACTTCATTCTTTGTATATTTTGGACGTTTGGTTAGTGAAATTAGGTACACAAGGGAGTCAAGCTAATCTTAACTGCCATGGGTATTATGGCATAATAACAAAATAAATATAAGGTTGAAATCTGAATTTCTCTTAACTATTTTTTAAATCACAACGCATGTCCTTAATGCCCTCATAGAACCTTCTAAGCAGCTTCGTAACTCTCCAGATAAATTGGGCTTGCCTTTATTAATATGGGTTATCTTATCCTTTCGTCCGACAGATTAAGAACTAATTCGTCGCGAATTTGAGTTTTATTTAAGGGTTTGTCGCTGTCCAATAGATTACTACATACGCAAAATGAAATTCGAATTTCTAACACTTGTTTAAACGAACGAGTGTGTTAATTATTCGACTATCGTTTAAACAAGTGTTAGAAATTCGAATTTCATTTTGCGTATGTAGTAATCTATAAGACAGCAACAAACCCTTAAATGAAACTCAAATTCGCGACGAATTAGTTCTTAATCTATCGGACGAAAGAATACCGTGGACAAAAAAAAAATCCATGTTCATAAACCAACTTGAGTTTATTAGGTAATAGTTTGTTTATTCACTTAAACTATTAAACAAATGTTAGGAATTTGAATCTCATTTTATATATAAATAATTAATTACTCCATAATAAACTTTTAAATAAAAACTCAATTCGTGGTAAATTATTCTTTGATTTATCAAATTTGAGAATACTCCAAAAAAATTGTATTCATAAATGACTAATAAACTTAAGGGTTTGATTAACAAATGTGTCGGTTAAATGTTTCTTTATTTTGTATATAATAAAAATTTTTGAAACATATTTTTTTTTTCTAGTCTTTTAGTATAATTTTTTTACATTTAACACGTAAATGATGGAAGTATTATTCAATCACTACAACACAATCATTGTTCAAATCTGTTAATCGAATTGGGAAAATTGCTCTGTATCTCTCTGCCATTAAAACTTAAAATGGTAAATGCCTTAGGGGAGTACAAGTACAACAAAGCTTTCAATGCATGTAAGTTTTTACAAAAACAACTAAACAAAAATGTGGGATTATATAAACATATAGAAGAAAACTATGAAGGCGAATTCTCTGGTGCCTTGAGAATTCTTGTGAAATTTGCCGAAATATTAATTAACTGGGTTTAACCTCTGCTAAGCTTATGATATTAGTTTGTCCAACCTTTTTCCTGAGAGAATTTGTCAACTTAACAGGATCAACCCCATCTCCAATAACTACCATGTTCTTCTTTTCGTCTCCCTCTATTCCCACAAAATCCACTCCTGCATTTAACCAACACCAAAATATTCATATTACTACTACTATAATGTTATACATCAAAATATTTTTATCAATTAAATTTAATTAAGTCTAACATCAACAAAAATCAATTATAAATATTAAAAGTATTCACAATTAAAAATCTAATTAGATATTTGACCATATAATTTTTAAGAAAAATATTTCGTTAATTTTAAAATCTTTAACATAAAAAAGACTTAGTTATAAAATTTAAAATAGTGTAAAAATTTAATTAAAAAATTATAAGAACTAACAGAATAATTAAAATTTTTTTAAACTAAAAATATGAATTTTAACTAATTAGTTACATTAAAAAATCATTGTATTCGGATACAATTTCTTTTGTATACAATTAATTAGTGTTTAATATATTAAATCAGGTGAAAATTCTAATAAAAATATCTAAAATAATCTTTCTACAAAAGATATAATCTCAAATATTGACAGGTTTTATGTAGTTATATATTAATACAATCCAGAAATACCATATCTATCTTTTACAATTGGTTACTAATATATATAATTTAATTGAACCGACTACATGACACACGTATCTTCAAATGAGATTCTACCATTAAATTAATTAAATTAATTTTTTATTTCAATTTGACTAACCGTTTGCAGAAGCAGCAACCTTGAGTGCCTTTGTTCTGCATTTCTGGCAATTCATGTGGACCTGCATCACAATCTTTTGCTACAAACACAATAAACCATATTATAAATAATAAAGTAAAAGAATTGAAAATTATGTATGTATATGCAAGGTTTATTATATATATTTACCTTCATTTTCTTTTATGTGAAAGCTAATAATAGGTTGTTGTTACAACCTACAAGAGTTTAGAAATTAGAACCAGTTTCAATTTGATGTATGCGATGAGAATGACTAGTGAGAGTAGGGTATTTATAATATATGCAAGTGAGACATGAGTAGAGTTGATGCAAAACCGAGTCAAATTAAATAACGTGGACCATGGATTTTAAGAAATGAAATCAATTAAAGTAATGCTAAGTCAAGTCAAGGGAAAGTACAGGGAAAATTAACGGGGATTATTAAGATATAAATCAATCAAGTAATAAAAGTGGTGTTACTTTAGAAAAATAAAGATTGGATATTTTATGTGTGAACACTTGTTAAAGATATAGAAGCAGAAGCTTTTGTAAGGAGAATGTAATTTTTTTTATGAGTAATTATTTAAATTGGTTTCAATAATTTTAAAAGGAATATTTTAGTTCCAAAAAAATTAATACATAGATCAATTTTTAATATTTTTTTCATCAGACATAATAGTCATTTGTCTCCAAAAAAAGTAAAATAAAATTATTATTATTATTTGCACAATAATATGGTACCATAATTTTTTGTATTTTTGGACAAAAATAAAGATAAATTTATTCATTAAATTTTTATGTATGTATTTATAATATATATATATAGTCACTCAATAATAATAATATTCAATAAAATTATTAGAGATTATTGTACAAAAAATTTAACGTTGAAATCATTTGATATTTTTGTATTTAATATAATCAAAAGATATCCTATTTTAAAAAACATGTTTGTATTAAAAGAAAATGTTTTAATTTGGATTTCAAAGTATCATTATTCACCTTACTTGTTTCTAACGAATAAAATGTATTAATATGCTAGTGTCATCGTCCATATGTATAAAGTTAAGTTAATAATAATAAAGGTTGACATATAGTAAAAGTAAAATGGACGGGAGACTGTCTAGAAAAAAATATTAGGGATTGATCTGTGTATTAATTTTTTTGGACTAAAATGTCTATTTTTAAAATTTTTGAGAATTAATTTAAATAATTACTCTGTTGAAAAATAAATTGAAGACTGATTTGTGTGTCGGAGTAAAATCTTAAAATTAATTTATATATTAATTGTTTTTTTGAACTAAAATATC
>NC_029788.2:8031385-8048351 GCF_000816755.2 Arachis ipaensis
AAAAGTTGGAAAAGTTGGCTATCTTTGTTAGAAAAAAAAAATATAAGTTTAGGGGCCATGAATTTTGGTGTTTTTTGGTCAACACTTAACCATTAAAATAAAAGTGAGTGATCTCTCACTATTAGATGTAATCTCACACCATTAAAAATATTATTGATGGTTACAAAATACTAAAATTACTGGCCCTAGCATTCCTACAAAAAAAATTTACAACCTCTTTGGTTTCTTATAGTATTTATNCTAATTTTTACTATTATATTTTTTAGATAGAGACAAAGATTAGAATAATTATGGTAATTGTGGCCATGGTTGTAGTAATTTGGCACTAAAAGTAGCAAAATAATAAAAGAACGAAAATAATAACAGAAAAAAATGACATTTTTGAAAAAAAAAATATTTGAGACTGAAATAAAATTTTTTAAATATTAGAGATGAAATTAATACTCAACACAAATATTCAAGACTAATATAATAGTTTATTATTTATATAAAACTTTTACTTTGTTATTATTAAATCTTAACAAATAAGACAATTGTTTTTTCTTATAAAAAAAAATTAGAAGTGGCTATAATACTCGACCCATGCATTAATGGTGCGATAGTACGTAGTTTCAACGAGTTTGGTGCTAATTTTGATTTTTGATGTGAACGTGTTGACAAATTAAAAGTTTAAAAACGTGTTCTTGACGCGTTAGAAATTAAAGATTATACACCATTTACTCTACTATAGTACTATGTATTCTGCTTTGTTATTGAATTGACTTGTTCAAGTCAACTTACTACATTAGAGTATTATGGAGAATACGATTGTATACACTAATATAAAGTTTAACGATGCTTTTTAGCTATGTATTTATACACTATCAAATCCTTAATAAATTATTTTTAAAAGATCAAAACTTTATTTAATCATGTATTGGAGATCTTTGGACCAATTTAGAATAGAGAAAGTATAGCACCTTAAAGCAACACAAGGTGATAAATAGAAAAAATAATTTAATTTAATTGCTTATTAATTGTGAAGAAACGGCTCTTCAATTCTATGATATTAGTCTTTGATACTATGTAAAGCACAATATAATCTAACCCAAAATATATTGAAAAGTCATATTGATAGGTTAGTTAATGAAGCCGATGATGAGACAGAATAAAATATTTATCATTATTAGCAGTAAAAAGAAAATAAAATTAGCATAGATAATTAATATTGACGTGAATCCTAAAAACTCGGCAATTATCTTTTTATCCTAATCGACCTAATATTTCGGAATTCATATCAAAACTTAACACGAAACTCAAACACAAATTACACACGTGACTAAATATTATCTTCAGTCCGTTACTAACAAACAAACGACACTTGCTATAGATATCAGAACAAACGCAAGAGAGAAATAACCCCCCACTCATCTATAAAACACAAGCCAAGTAACCCTTAAAGGATAGGTCACAGAGCTCACTCTAATTCATTATTTTAAATCTCTTATTGTTCATATACTTACTTGAGCGTTGGAGTGTTTTTTGCAGGTGCTCCCACCGCCGTGTTTCATCATACCGAGGTTATTCCCGGAGACTACCTCCCGAACGACGTATAACTCCATCAAGAGCTAAGCAGTCTCGTTGGGAGACATATACCTCGGCTAGACCCGAACGGAACAAATACTTTATTTGATGAAATTCTAAGTGGCAGAGTTTTGAAGAAATCTTGCGCAGCAAGAAAACTATGAAATTGAGTCTTGAAGCAAAACTAGAAAATAAAAACAGTAAAGGAAAGAGAAACTAAATTGTAATTCAACGAGATCAATTGCGTGAGTATAGTAGTGAATGAATAAAGCTTTGCCCTGAAAAGAGAGGAATGTGCTGTATTTATAAACTAACTAAGCACTAAAGAAGCTAAAGAGTTCTAACCAACACTACAACTATCAGTAGTTTTTTTTAGGGTAAAATATTAAATTAGTCTCTTACGTTTGGACATAATTTTGTTTTGATCCTTAAGATTTAAAGTATCCTATTTAAATTCAAAAAAAATTCATTTAGCTTCAATGTAGACCCACCGTGAGACCAAAGTTAAATAATTAGCGGAATGTCTTATATGACAGTTCAGAGTTAATGTGGTCCATTATGTTTCTTTAAACTTTACCATCTCTGGGCCCAATGAGTGTTACATTATCCATGTGTTATTTTGTATTTTGTCATTTAGTGAAAAAGTTTTTTTTTCTAAATTAGTTTTTTTTTTTAAATCAAATCACTTTTTATGATGTCAAGTATTTTCAAGATCTAGTCATAGGTGATGCAGTTGCATATTTTCAAAAAACCTCCTTTCTTGATGCAGTTACCAAACATCTTTCTTCATAACTCCTTTCACTATCTCTTTGTTTCTTTCCCACTAGCATTAGTGTTTTGTTTGATTTGAAACTTTTGTCCACACCAATGAGGAAGAAAACCGTGATTCAAAAGAGTCCAAGGACTAAATTTCTCAAACTCCCCGAAAAACCTAGAACTTCTCCTCGCTCCAAAGATCATACTTTCACACCATCACCTTCTCCTCCAACCTCTCCCCCTTGCACCGATCCAATGGCATGCACCAAAATAACTCCAAGGTATACTTTTTTATAATAAAATAATAAATAAAATATAAATAAACACATGAAAATATAATTATAGTCTAATGTAAACTTTAAAATATCATTCAAATTAAAAGAACTACATAAACCAGGATGTTATAATCTCATTCAAATACAAATTCAAAAGTCAAAAAACAAAACAACCAATCAAACATAACATAGCAACATCAAAATGATCCAAGTTTGTCATCAATAATCAAAATCCTCCATAACTTGCTGCAGATTTGTGAAGATTCACATATTCGTTTTTCTTGTTAAATTCCAGTAACATAATTAATGACTTACCTTAAGATATCGCTTCCGTGCTTCATCCACTCCATACAGTTGAGCTTCACAGAGAAAGCAGCATATGGACTCTTCGGTATCATTCGAATTTTGTGCAACATCTAGCCGAAACTGCTCAGCTCCTTCTTCAAATCTATGACAAAATGGGAATCCAATTCAGTCCCCCTTTTTACAGATTCATAAGCAATACATTATAAATATGCAATTCCATGTGAATAGTAATTAAACTCAAATAAATAACAGAAGAGTGTAGAGTGAGTACCTATCAAGGTAGTAAAGGGAGAGGCCCCTTTGCCAAAGATCTGGTAACAAACACAATGAGCACAACCAAATTTCATGTAACTTGAACTTAATTTACAATCATTCCAATCCAAAGTGTTGATATAACGCTTTTTTTTTTCAAAATGCTTATAAACATACACGCCTTTTGACGAGGGTCCAACTCAATTGCCCTGTCAAACTCCACCAGAGACCCTGAAACATCACCCTTCACAATTTCACATGCATCAAGTCATATATTCCTTCAACAAAGTGTTCAACTTCACTTACCAATATGCCAAAAGTGTTTATGAATGCTAGCATGAAAACAGAGTTATCCTAGTTTTCAATCCAAAACCATAACTTGAGGTTGATAGTAAACAAAGCAAAATCAAAGAGCTACTCAATCAAAGAGTTCACAGTCACAGTTTAGCAGTTCATCATGCAACAGTTATTCAATGATTCAATCAAACAATCATAAGTTCATAACTAAAACATATCAGTTCATAACAGTTTCATATCAGTTCATACTTCCATCAGATTTCAGTTTCACAGTTTCATCAGAGTTCACAGAGTTCACAACTTCACATATCAGTTCATAACAGTTTCAGAGACTCAGAGTTCAGTTCATCAGAATCAGTATCAGATTTCATCACAAAATCATGTTCATAACTAAATTAAAAATTACCTGGAACTCTATTGCTTTCTCTCAGAGCTCGAAGGCACCTTGAGGCTTCAGGCTTCACCTATTTAACGCTTCAACCGAACTCTATTGCTTTCTCTCAGAGCTCGACGGAGGTGACTGGTCGAAGTGGCTGAGGGCGCGACGGAGCTGAGTGCGCGATGGAGATGAGGGCGCGACGGTGCTGACTGCGCGAGGTATCTGACGGCGCGACGGACCCAACGGCGCCACGGAGCTGACGGCGCGATGGTGCTGACGGCGTGACGGTGCTGAAGGCGCGACAGAGGTAAGTGCGTTCAGGGCTTCAGGCGTTCTCTATGTGGTGGCCTGGTGGGTGTTGTTCTGCTTCTATGGGACGCTGGAGTGCTGGAGCCTGGACGAAAGTGCGAACTGCAAAGGGGAAAAGGGAATTAGGGTTCCCAAAACGCGCAAAACGGCAGCGTTTGCTGCAAGGCTAAAAGACCGGCCGGGTCCCGGTTCGGTTCGACCCACCGGTAACTGGCCGGTTCGTTGGTTCAACTCCGATTTTCAAATTCTACGGTTTTCCTTGTTATTCGAACCGCTTCAGCTTTTGGTTCACGGTTCGACCGGCCGGTTCGAACCGGTTTTCAGAACATTGCTCAAAACCAAGCACTTCGAAAGGAAAGTGACCAGCAGCTGAGGAGCCAGCGCCTGAACCATCGCGACCTAAGCCTAGGTCTGCACCTCAGCGTTCTCAAAGAGGTAACCCTTATCACCCTCTCAAATCGGTTAAAGAGCCTTCCATTAACCCTTTTAAACACAAAGCACTATTCATGACCTTTCACTCTAACTACAACCCTCACCGTTTTCGATCTGCCATGAATAATGATTTCTATGAAGGTGTTGTTGTTTATCGTACCATCTGTCCTACTTTTCTTGCTGATTTACCAACCATAAAAAAGAAAGGTTTTATTCTTGCTGATAATCTTCAATTTCTAGACTGAAACTATATTTTCAAAATAAAAAAATTTGTCTACCCATATTTACCATGAGCTCAACATTCACTCATATGTGAAAGGTCATGACCTTGTTTTGAATGAAAAAACCATAAGTGACGCTCTAAAATATACTGATGTCGGTGCATGTGCTTATACCTCTGGTAAATGGAATGAAGGGTTAGGTGTTTTCTATAGAGATGCTCTGGTTGTTGTGTGTGAAAACATCTCTCTGATTGATGGCCTCACACCAACTCACAAAGCCCTGAGTTATCTTCGGACTCAGCCATATCGTATAGTGAACCATATTATTCTTTAGGGCTGCACATGGATCGGATAATGTCCACATATCCACGGTAATTATCCGTATTCGATCCGAATTTTACAGATATTATCCGATTTGCAGAGTTATCGGATCAGATCAAATTTAATCCGCACTATGGTAGGATCGGATTGCGGATTTGGCAGTGATATCTGCAGATCTGATCCGCAAATTTGCATATCCGCACATCTCATATAAATAGCATAATTTAAGAAAATAAACCCTACTGTGATTTGAATTTTAGTATGTTATTTTATGAATTTTATGATATCTTGTTTTTAATTTTTTATGTTGTACTTCAACTTAGAATAATTAAACTTAAATCTTATGTTATTATTTTGTTTTTGTTATTCAAGAGAACTTTTATTGATAATATTTTAGAAATAAATAGGCTTAAACACGTGAAAAATGAATTTTCTGGATTTTTTAAAAAAATAGCCAAATAAAATCTTAAAATAGTTTTTTTGAATTATGCGGATATACCCGATATCCGATCCGAATCGGATCGGATCGGATCCAGCCTGAAAAAATGCGGATATCGTATCCGATCCGATCCGATCAGTACAGTGCGGATCGGACAGAATTTTAGGCTATATCCGATCCGATCCGATCCGTGTGCAGCCCTATTATTCTTCCTCAGAGTGGTTCTTATCAGAGAGTATCTTTCTGTGACACTATGGTTTTATATGCTATTCTCACAAAATATGAAATTTCTTTTGCATACTTAATGGTAAGGTATACGTTTGATTGCATTAGAAGTGAGAAAGATAAAGCTCTTCCTTATGACATGTTCTTAACCTGCATTTTTTAATATTTTGGTGTTAACTTGTCAAATGATATATATGAAAATAGACAGTCATATCTAAAAGGAGGTGGTTTAGTGAAACAGCAGAAAAAAGGATCAACTCGAATTGAAAAGGTGGTCCTTGATGATGATGATGATGACTATGAGCCAGAGGAATATACTCCTCCATCTGCCTCTGGGACTTTAGCCTCCACTGAACATAAATCACTTCTATATGGAGTGGTGAAGGATGTGATATAGGAATTTTTCTCTCAATCCAACCATCTGATTACCTTAAGCAGAGAGCAGAGAAAACTGCCTGCCAAGCATGAAAACTACCTTAGAAAGTCTAGAGACAGGGTGGCCGTTCTCATGAAATTCATTGAAAACATACTTAAGGATGATAATGTGGCCTCCGACCCTGAAGAACCTGCTGATTCTGAGGGAGATGGTTCAGATGTCTGAGGATGTCTCTTTTATTGCTCTTTTTTGTTCTTTTGTTTTATAATTGTCTCATGAAACAATTGTAGTTTGTTTTGAATTGTCTTGTCTTGGATGACTGTAAACAGATTACTTACTGCTTTATTTTTCTCTTGGTTTATCTAGTTATCTGGACTTTGCCTTAACAGATTATTGCAGGTGTAAATATGCTCTTTTTTTCCTCCCTTGATGACAAAAGGGGAGTAGTAGTATAGTAGTAGTAGTAGTATAATAGTAGTGTTTTTTTTTTATATTTTCAGTACTGTCTATGTGATGATGATATGTGCTCTGGTTTATGTGATGAAGACATGCTCTATTTTACAAATCTTTATAGAAATCTGGTTCTGGGAAAAGTTGTGTTCCATTTGTGAATATGTGAACAGGAAATAAATAAAGAGTACAAATCCAGAGAGAGTAATCTTTGAAAAGGAAAAAGGGAGCAAGCCAAAAGCAAATGATATCATTCAAAGGGAAGTGCATTATGTTTATCTAATTCAATTTTTTTAACTTTATTCTTTAAAACTATGTTTGTCATCAAGGGAGAGATTGTAGAGTTAAGAATATGACTAACTTAAATGCTGATGACAAACATTGATGTATTGGGTTAAACACCCAATCAGTTTTGATTGCCTTTGTTAGTGTTGCAGGCCAAAATTAAAGTAGCAGCAGTTCAAAGAGATAGATCAAAGAAACAAAGATTTTTGATGGGCTTTCTGACTCTCAAAGCCCAAAGAAAGGAAGCAAAGGAATCAATTGGGTTGAATGGAAAGTCAAGCCAATCCAAGCCCAAGTTGATCCATTCAAGTTGAAGCCAAGCAAAGCAAATGTTCACAAGGTTCTCTTCGGTCAGACTCATGAAGAAAGAGAGAAAGCTTCCTCTTCATTCATTCACTAGAGAAGAAAGAAAGAGAAAGGTACATCACAAAAGCAAATGTCTAATCACCTAAATCAAAGCAAGCCAAGCTAAGTCAGAGGATAAAGGTGATTTATTTCCATTTACATTCAATTTATTTTCTTCATTCCTTCTTCAAAGTTCTGCAATACCAATTTGGGATATATGGAAAAAGTGATTTCTGATAATCACTACTGTAAATCAAAGGCTCAAATTATTTCTTGGGAACAAAGCACAAATTCAAGGGTTTGGATTTGGGTTTACCATTGAAAAGTTTCTTTTCGCTGTTCTGAAGTCTTCGATCAAGCAAAAAGAACCAACTTTGAAATCCCTAATTTGGGGTTTAATTGAAGTAAGTGAGATGACAAGTTAAGGAAGCTCAGAATTCAAAGAGTTGACACAAGAGAAATCTAAATTGTGACTCTGCAAGATGTACAAAATGAAAAATGTTTTTTTGATTTGTGTAAGGAGAGAGAACCTGAATAGAGAGTTGTGTGTGAAATCTCACTACTGAGTTTGAAGTCTTGGAAGTATTGCACCTACACAAAAGGAAGCACTCCTCCAAGATGAAGAATGAAGTCTTGAGTTATGTTGTTGGGTTCAGTTCATAGTGTTTAAGCTGTTATGCATCAATCTCCTTCATGTTTTACAGTTTGTTTTTCATTTTTAATGTATATCTTTCTGTAATATCTTTGAGAGGTAAAAGGCAGAATGAGAGGCATTGAGAAAAAACCTAAGAGTAAAAAAAAAAGGCTAAGTGAAACACTTGAGAAAAAATCCAAGAGTGGATTCTAATTTCCTTTGATTGTAATTTTCTGTCTTGTGTCTTGTACCAGTGAGGTGCCCCTTACTAAGTTGGGTAAGCACTTAGTGTAAAGAGTTAGGTATTAGCATAACCAAGTAAGAAACTTGTGTGTCCAGATAGGATTGTGTGAATCCTAGAAAATTGGTGTATGTAATACTTTGACTATAGTAAAAATTCCACCACTGTTGTGGTGGAGAGTGGATGTAGGTTGCATAGCACATGGCAACTGAACCAGGATACATGACTGTGTCAACTTCTTCCTTTCTCTCGCTGTTCTGTTTTCTGATATTTATGAGACAAAACGAAATTGTCTCTTAAATTTTTCGCTGCACAGGTCAAACAGAAATCAAGATTGAAGTTGGGTTTAAATACTTAATCTATTAAAGCAAAAGAAGGCCATAGATTCAACCCCCTTCTCTAAGTCTTCTGTAATCTTCAAAGTATCTCAATACTCTTTTTTCAGCTTTTCAACTAGCAAGCAAAGGCTTGTGCATAAATTGGTTGAGCTTGCAAATGGAGCAAAAATGAAAAATACATCAGAACTTGTAATAGACAAATATTGGAGACTACCAACTATTAATCTGTAAAGTTTTTGGATCTTGAAAATCTTCAAAACCTATAAACATCAATTGTAGAGAATATATCATAGGCTTTTTCATTTAAATAAAATAAACATAATCCAAAATTACTTGATTCCCCTCAAATAATTTTCAAAACATAAATACCTCTTTTAATAATATACAAAGAGGAGTGCTAGGGGCCAGCAACTTTTGTGTTTTGTAACCATCAATTGGCCATCAATAGTGTTTTCAATGGTGTGAGATTAAATCCAATGGTGTGGGATCATTCAATTTTCTTTTGATGGTTAAATGTTGGCTAACTTTTTAAAAAATTGTTGATCCCCTAGACTTTTCCATATATAGTCCTAGGGTTTTGAGGGTTATATAATATAGTAACCATGATACCCTAGGACGATTTATGCATGAATGCTTTAGAAGCGTAACTCATAAATCGTGTCAGGGTTCACAACTTTATAAGTTGCCTATAAATCGTCCTATTACGCGATTCGAGGCTAAACCACACAGGGCTGACATGATTTACGTGCAAATCCCTGGTGATTTATGTTCAACTTTGGGGACTCTCAACACCCTGTCACGATTTACCCTCAACAAGTTAGAAAACTCCATAGACATATTCTTCCCTAACTTATCAATTACACTTTTAGATGTAATTTGAAGTATTATATACATCTATATCTTTTATTGAGATAGGCCATTTTAATCTCTTTAAATTTTAGCTTAAAAAAATATACCTTTTTATAATTTTAATTATTGATTCCATTAGAAAGACCAAATTAAATTAAAAAAAAAAGAGTATTGACAAATTATAATAAGAAGAATACTAAATTTTAATACATAAATTTAAGTTTTTTCTTAAATGAGTCAAAAGACTATTAAAAAAATATAATTTTGTGTAATATAAATTCATGTTGTTTTGAATAACATAAATTTAAGTTTTTATGAAATTTATAGTATTCGTTGCTCATATATTTTTTTAATATTTTTTATTGATGCATATTTTTTATTGAATTTTTGTTTGTCATTTTTTTTATTTGGCTTTGTATAATTTTTAATTTTTTTTTGTAATTTTAATTATTAATTTTATTAAAAAGATCAAATTAAATAAAGAAAAAGAGTATCAACTTGTATTGTATCAATTTGTTTTTAAAGTAGAATGTGGATGTATATAGTCTTTATTGATATTTATTTTGTATTTTGTATTGTATCAATTTATTTTTAAAATAGGATGTGGATGTATATAATCTTTATTGATATTTATTTTTAGATTAGATTAAATAAATACACTTTTAAAAATAATTGATACATTCACATCTATTTTTAAATAAATAATTGATAAGTTAGGAAAGAACACGTTTATGTGGTTCCTTAACTCTCCTCATGATTAGTTAGTTGAGGGTAAATCGTGACAGCATGTTGAAAGTCTCCAAAATTGAACATAAATCGTAATAGAGTGCTGAGAGATAGCCTTTGTACGTAAATCGTGCCAATCTTGTGTGATTTAGTCTCGAATCACGTAACTCCTCTCACCCTAGAACGATTTATAGACAACTTATAAAGTTGTGAACTCTGGCATGATTTATGAGTTATTCCCGTAAAGCATTCATACATAAATCATCCTAAGGTGTCATGGTTAACATATTGTATAACCCTCAAGTCCCTAAGACGATTTATATATTATTAAGAAGAGGGCATTTACATTTTAAAATTTGCTTTAGGGAATCAAATAATTTTGAGTTGTGTTTATTTTATTTAAGTAAAAAATCTTATATCATAGGAGTTGGCATTGTAGCAGCTTTGCCCATATTTACTATAAATAATAAATCAATAAAATACTTTGTTTGAGATAAATATAAGTGTATAATTGTCCAACACTAATTCTTTGAACTTCTATGCTTAAAAAGTAACTTAGTTCTCCAAGATCTTTTAGAGTAAAGATTGAATTTAGTTGTTTAATCATAGTATCAATTTCAAAGGTATCATTTCCGATAATAATGATATCATCAACATAGCATATAGGATCTAGATAACCTAAGTAGGAGATTGTTTAATGAACAATGATGTATTAGACTAAGCATGTGTAAAATCAAACTGAGATAAGATACTATATAACTTAAGAAACCACTCTCTTAGAACTTGTTTCAGACCATAAAAAGACCTATTTAGTTTCCAACATTCAATTTGAGCATTAATTTCAAAACCTTTAATTTGGACTATTTCATATAAATAATTTGTAATATCACTTTATGTATACAATTATCTAATTGTTTACTTTAGGAGTGATGAGTGACCTTGCGAGCTATGCAAGGGTTTCAACACAAGTTCATGACCTAAAACAACGTAGTACAAAGAAAGTCAAAGATCGAGAGGAGATTAATCTGAATAGAAAAGAAGATAGTATAGAGATGGTTGCGGATAATTTAGCTGGATCTACTATTCCGCAGAAAATATCGTATAAAGAAACATTACTTTCCTCTCCTGGGGATGCATGGGAGGGGAATATCGTGGAAGTGGCGGAGGAGGAACCTAACCCTGAGGATCGATGGTACATAGATATGGAGGCACAGGAAAAAGAAAATAAAGCCTTTGATCCTTGTCCGACCATTCCGGTATCAAAAGATGAGTTCGATGAATGGTGCAAGTCATGGCATGCTGCTTTAATTGTCAAAGTTTTGGACAAAAGAGTCGGCCTGGGATTCTTGGAACAACGTCTAAATAGGGATTGGGCTAAGAAAGGTAAGATCAATGTTATTGATATAGATCGTGACTATTTTCTGGTTCATTTTTCATATGAGAAGGACTACTCACACGCTCTCTTGGATGGACCATGGATGATCGCAGGGCATTATCTCATTGTTCAGAGGTAGAGACCATTTTTCTGACATTGGAGAGTGCGGTTAAGAATATTGCGGCATGGGTCTGTATTTCGAATCTTCCTATAGAGCTGTATAATCATCGGTTTCTATGGCGAGTTGGATCAGCTATTGGAACCATGCTAAAAATTGATCGAGCTACCTCCATTCACTCGAGAGGAAAGTTTGCCAGAATTTGTGTTGAGATTGACTTGACAAAAAAATTAGTTCCGAGAATCTCAGTTTTGGGAAGCACTCTTAATATTGAGTATGAAGGACTTCATCTCATTTGCTTTCAGTGTGAAAAATATGGACATCGTAGTGATTAGTGTAGCGAAGTCGCTGTACATGTGGAAGGCTCACCGAAGGCTGGGAATGTCGAAACGCCGGTCGAGGAGAAGGAGGGTCAGCCGGAGGGCTCAATCACGGGAGATCTTACTATCCAGAGCAAGTGCGCGAATCAAGGGGTTAATTGCGTTGATCAGGTTCCTCCTGATTTTGGTCCCTGGATGATGGTCAGACTATCACTAAGGAAAAAAAAAACAAGAAAGATATAATCCTGGTAATAAAAGCACATTTAATACTAATGGGCCCCATAATAATGAAAAGGAAAATAGGGGGATATGAATCAAGGTTCTGAGGATGAGTCTCGCTTCAATGTCTTGATCGATGGGGTGCGGATACTGCGCAGGATATTTCTCAACACAATGAACTTCCTCCAAAGGCTACCATGCAATCTAGGCCTCCAACAAGTCAAGCCCAAACTATTGTTACTAAACCAATTATGGCCAAAGAAAGGTTTCTCAAAAAAGGAGCAAGCAAAAACCCCCCCAAGCCATTAAAAAAGGCCCAACCACAAGAATAGGCCCAATCCTCCCAAAAAAGGCTTCAAACATAAACAAAAAATTATTGAAAAGGCTCTTTTGGCTCTTGATTCTTCCGCAGCGGTAGTGCCACAAAGCAAGCCTTCCACTTCAAAGGATCCATATAAGGAGGACATGGAGCAAGTCATTATGGCAAACATGAGGGGTATGGTGAAGCAACAGTGGGAAGATTTCAATGCTATGAGAAATGGAAATACTAGCCATGGGAGCAATGAAGCTACAAGATCTTCGGGGATTCGTCACTGTGCTCATCATCCGGACCCAGAAGATAGAGGGAAATCAGTGATTGTGGGACCCGCACCGGAAAAACCACCTGATGCAACTCTATCGTGTGTGACTAGAACAACTGGTAGTCAAAAGAACTCCGTGAATCGGGTTAGCAAAATGGATGGAGCTGATGCCTCAGACCGTGTTTAATTTCTAGCTCTTTGGTTCTTGGTAACCTCCATTTTTTGTTAGTTTCTCATGAATATTCTTACCTGGAACTATTGGGGTGCGGGCGAAAAGACGTTTCCTAACCTTATTAGAGACCTTAAGAGAGATTATGATTTGAATTTTGTCATTCTGTTGGAAACCCATATTAGTGGGGATCGGAGAAGGACCGTCAGAAATAGAATAGGGTTTAATGGCATGTTTGTTGAAGATGCAAGGGGCCAATCTGGGGGTATTTGGTGCTTGTAGAATTCGGATATTTGGGAAGTAGAAATCTTTCGGCACAACTTTCAATTTGTTCACATGAGAATCCAAGTCAGGAACTCACCTCCATGGATGTTGACGGCTATTTATGGTAGTCCTTAGAGATCCTTAAGAAAATAGCTCTAGAAGGATCTCAAAATTCTTAGTGAATCTATGAATCTCCCCTGGTGCATTATTGGGAATTTTAATGCGTATCTGCATGACTTTGAGAGGAAGGGGGTCTCTATTTCTCAGAATAACAGTGCTTGTAGAGACTTTCAAAACTGTGTTTCTAACTGCGGTCTTCTGGATTTGGGCTACTCGGGCTGGCCCTACACTTGGAAGCATGGGAGTTTGTCTGAACGCCTTGATAAAGGTCTCAGAAATATTGAGTGGCAGATTTGCTTCCCTGATGCTGTTATCAAACATCTCCCTATGTTAAAATTTGACCATTCTCCTCTTCTTCTGCAATTTTCTCATTCTGCCCCTCCCAACAAAAGAAGAAGGTCGTTTCATTTTTTTGCTGGCTGGCTATCTCACCCTGATTTTAAGAATTTAGTTCAAAGAAGCTGGAAGTTTGAGGACTCTTGGAATAACTGTATAAATGATTTCAAAATTCTCTCAGAATCTGGAATTCCAATGTGTTTGGTAACATTAATAAAAATAAGTTCAGGATTTTGAGAAGGCTATAGGGCATCACAAATAATCTTAGTAATGGATACAATCGGTTCTTAAAAGATCCGCAAGGAAGACTTTGGGCAGAGTATGAAGAGATTTTGGCATAGAAAGAGCTACTCTGGTTTCAAAAATCTCGGTGTAATTGGATACAATTTGGTGACCGCAACATTAAATACTTCCATGGCACTACTATGGCTAGAAGAAGAAGAAATGAAATTGAGGCGTTGCAAGATGATAATGGAAATTGGATTACAGAGAGTGCTGAACTTGAGATGATGGTAACTCATTCTATGCTAAGTTATACTTGGATGACACTCCTAACTCTCCTTTTGTCATGAACCAAAGATTTCCTGGCCTAAGTAATGATGATATAAATCTGATTGGTGGTCAAGTCTCTGAGTGGGAAATATAGGATGCTATTTTTACTATGGGAAGCTTCAAAGCACCAGGTAAGATGGAATTCATGCTATTTTTTACCAACATAATTAGGATAAGATTGGTGCTGAGTTGTGTAGGCTCGTGCAGAATATCTTTAGTAATCCTTATAAGGTGAAAGAGATAAATGAAACTCTCATTGTTTTGATTCCTAAAGTGGAGCCCTCTACTACTTTAAAACAAATGCGACCGATTAGTTTGTGCAACGTTTCATATAAAGTTATCACAAAGATTCTTGCCAAGCGGTTGAGATATATTATGGAGAAGCTTGTCAAGCTGACGCAATGCAGTTTTGTACCTGGCAGGCACAGCTCTGATACATCACTCAGGAGGTCATTCACTCCATGCGAAGCAAAAAGGGTGTTAAAGGCTGGATGGCCATTAAGATTGATTTGGAAAAAGCTTATGACAGATTGAAATGGAATTTTATTAATAATACTCTTGATGATATTGGGATCCCATCTCACATCTCTAATCTCATATGTACGTGTATCTCTTCAGCCAGAATGAGAATGCTTTGGAATGGAGAGGCTTTAGATGAATTTACTCCTTCTAGAGAAATTCGTCAAGGTGATCCTATTTCACCTTATATTTTTGTTCTGTGCATGGAACGTCTCTCTTAGCTCATATCAGAAGCGGTCAACCTGGGTTACTGGAAACCCATCAGACTTAATAGGGGTGGTCCTGAGCTCTCTCACCTCTGTTTCGCCGATGACTTTATTCTCTTTGCTGAAGCCAGTTTGGAGTAGGCCTGGATAATTGATAGAGTTCTTGGTGCCTTTTGTGAAAGTTCCGGTCAGAAAGTTAGTAATGAAATGACTAGAATCTTCTTCTCCAATAACGTGGGGCATCATATAAGAAATGAGATTAGTGAAGCGTTACATTTTCAGAGGACAAATGATCTCGAAAAGTACCTTGGAGTTCTCCTTCTCCACTCTAGGGTAATGCGGAGCACTTACAACGGAATCATAAGCAAATTAAATACAAGACTCAGCAATTGGAAAGCTACATCATTATTTTTGGTGGAGAAAAATACCTTGGTAAAATCTGTCCTCTCTGCTTTATCTAGTTATACTATGCAAACTGCTTATTTACCTGTTTCTACTTGTAATATGATTGATTTTTTTAAATGCAAAAATTTTCTCTGAGGTGACACTAATCAGACAAAGAAAGTCCACTTTCTGAGCTGGCATAATGTCTGTAAACCCAAAAATGCAGGTGGTCTTGGTATCCGACATGCCAAAGACCTTAACCATGCATTTATGATGAAGATTGGATAGGGGCTGGTCGACAAAAGAGATTATCTTTGGGCCAGAGTTCTAAGGTCTAAATACCGGTGTGGGACTGATATTTTTCTTAATGTTAGAAGGATAAATAATGCTTCTAATTTGTGGAAAGGAGTCTGCCGTGCTTGGAAAGATGTTGAGAGCAATGCCATATGGAGGATAGGTGATGGATCTAAAATTAAATTTTGGAGTCATCAATGGATTCCAAAATTTGGAACTCTAGACCAACATGCTACCTAGGTAAAATATAGCAATTATTCACCTAATTCTCTAAATGATTTCCTCTCTGTTTCAGGGTATTGGGATGATAGGAAGCTTAGAGAATGGCTCCCGGATGAGGTTGTCCAACGAGTCTTAGTAATGGCTCCACCATCACCTTGGAAGAATGAGGATCAGATTGCTTGGGCTTTATCATCGGATGGGGCGTTCAACCTGAAGTCTGCTTACCAATCCCTTCACACCAACCAGAACCACTCGGACCAAATCTTCAAGCTTGCGTGGGACTGAAAGGGCCCAGAAAGAATTTGCACCTTTCTTTGGCTTTGTGCAAATGCTCAAAGGTTCAGGAGGCATATGACTTTGAACCCCAGCTGTCCTCGATGTTAGTCGGGTGAGGAATTCACTATCCATGTTCTTCGTGACTGTCCTTTTGCAACTCAAGTTTGGAAGCTTCTAATTCCCGCGAGAGAGGTTGGGGATTTTTTTACCGGAAGTATGAGAGAATGGCTCTCCTCAAATCTCAATAGGAAAACGGAGTGGACTTACTACTTTGGAGTGGGTGCCTCCTCTCTTTGGTGGTTGCGAAATAAAATTGGTCTTTGAAGGCAAGGCCACTGACCCAAGGGTTGCTGTGAGCCACATTAGAGCACGTACAAGGGATATTATTAAAGCCATGAAGAAGACTAACCTTCTAAAGAGGAATCATAATAGTTTGGGAAATCTCATTCGCTGGCACCAACCACAGGAGCACTATGTCAAGATTAATGTTGATGGGTCCTACTTCTCCCAATGTGATAGTGCCTCCTACGGGGGGATCTTCAGAGACCACATGGAAAGGTTTATGAAAGTCTTTTCCTGTAATTTGGGTAATTGTACCATTATGCATGCTGAACTTTGGGGAATTATTAAAGGTCACCAAATAGCAGTTGCTAATGATTTTCAGAATATTATTGTCGAGTCTGACTCTCCAATGGCTCTTTAGGTTATTAAAACAGGATGCCCAAACTCCCACCCTTGTGCAGCTCTTGTGCAAGATATCCTGATCCTAAGCAGGCGTGTGCAAAATATTGATTGAAATCACACCTTAAGAGAGGCCAATGCAGTTGCAGATATAATGGCCAAGAAGGGGCATGATCTCCCCATAGATCTCCACATTTTTTATACACCTACACCTGATATTATTTCAGTTTTAGTTTTTGACATGTATGGTTCTTTTAGGCTTAGAGACTTGTAGTTTTTGCTTGCTGTTTTGGGTTCCTGACCCCGCTATT
>NC_029788.2:8048819-8056012 GCF_000816755.2 Arachis ipaensis
CTAAACTCAGAATTAATCTAATGGTGGTTGATTTTATCACATGACTAAAAACTTTATTAAAATCCATTCTTTCTGATTGAGTGTAGTCTTGAGTCACAAGTTTGATTTTATGTTTTTGGATGGATCCGTTCGTTAGAATTTTTTTTTATTTGAATATTTGAGATATTTTTCGTGACATGATGGAGAGAGTTTGCTATCACCTTTTCATTTTGTAAAATTGCTGGTGAATAATTGCAGCAAACATTATTTGTGTGAGATAAAAATTGCTACAATCTTTTGTGACGAATGTATCTGCCACAAACCTTTTGCGACGGAGCTTATGGAAAATTGAGAGTGAGAGAGAGATTATGAACTATATATTTAGAAAACCAAATGTCACTTTAGTAATTAAAATATCTTCCACATAAAATTATCCATAGCACACTATAGTTTTATTCAGGGAAAAATTATCCAAATAGTTTTGTTTGCTTCCAGCATATATTATATTCACAAAATAAAGAGAAGTACATATATAGAGTCTGCCTCAACCTTCAACCTTCAACCTTCAACCTTGTGATATATTATATGCTTAAGGGCAACATCCATCTTCACAGCATGCTTTTCCACATTGGATCATTGGCTTCCAAATGAACCAGCAACACCTACAACCTTTGAACAAAAATGACAACACATTTTTATTATTATTACTATAATTGTTGCAAGAATTGGAAACTGAAGAGTCAAATAATGAATCCAAATTCATAATTAAGCATATACTTATTGATTTTACCTTGAGGATAATAGACCATATGGTTAGACTTTGGTGGGTGAATTTTGGTATTCCCTTCATCATTTGCATATACAACAACTACTAATGTCACAAGTAAGAGCCATAAGAAAGCAGTGACTAAAGATTCTCTTTTCACCATCATCTCAAATCTCAAAACTTTTACACTTTTTTTTCCTTTGCAAACCAAACCTATTTATAGGGTCTCAATAGGCTAGTTGTTCTTGGGACAAAAAGTAGTGATAAGACCACATTTTGCAACTTGTTTCTTGTCATTCATATATTGAAATTGAATAATGTAGCATACTCTGCACACATGAATTACTGAGAACCATTTGCCCATAACACTCTTGTCCACACCTTTTAGGTCAAAATTATATTTCGGGTTAAAAAATAAACGTCCACGTCTACTATCGACAGTTACGAGTGACTACTGAAATGAAATTGTCTTCATGTAAAAAAGATGATTAAAAAATAATTTAGTTAAATATGTCAAATTATTTAAAAAATTTTATGTAAAGACAAATTCATGTAAGTGATCTTTTTTTTTTTTTAAATCATAGTATCCTTTTGAAGATGTAAACAATTATCCAAAAAATAGTGTTCTACTGTTCTATATATTCCATTCAATGGAGACTGAATATTTGACTACATGGTTAAAGGTTGAGATGAGCTACTACCATGTCACATTATTCTATAACTATCTTTTATGTCATAATTGAGCTAGCCAATATTGACTTCCCCCATATTTTAAGACATTCATATAATCTGTGTGCAAGTCGAATAATTAATGCTTCTTTGGTCTCTCAATAATATAGTTCCATTTTATTTGTTAGTTCATTCATCTCATCAACACTCAAATAATTGATTTTTTATTTCTAGATCAAAAATTAATTCCTCACAAATATAAAAAAAATAATATACTAGTATTGATGGACAATTAGACATAGGGAACATTTGGCGAAAATTTATGTTGGCATTAAATGGGACCGTATTAATTGGGCTTTATGTGATCTAAGAAATTTAACATTGGGCCATAAGTCCATTAACAATTGATCAAAAAAAGAATCAGAATTTTTCTTGAAAGAAAACATATATTAAAAAATTCATGATATTGTCAACAAAAAAAAATGCTTGTATAAGTAAGTCTTAGGGATTCAAATTTCGTCTTATCTATGTAATAATTTATTGGTCAGCGATAAACTTTTAAATGGAATTCCGATGTTCTTGACCTGTCGGGTTGGGAAATACAATAGAAAACAAAAAAAATATATGGTATACTCTAGTATTCGCGACAAATTAATTTTTGGCTTATTGAACGAGAGAATACCGTGAAAAATAAAAAGAGGGTAAATTTTGACAAAATTAAGGATTAACTGTTGGTTTTTAACCGGAATATTTAAATATTTACGCTTAGTGACGTAAAAAAATGACAAAAAAAACAAATGAGAGATACAATATTTGCATGGAATGAGAAATTTTCTTATACTTTATGGTTTTTAGTTTCTTTTCCACTTGGAGTTAGACTAAAATTAAATCTCAAATTTGGTATAGTGTGAGAGCCTACAAGCAAATTGCAATTATAAGCTCTAAATGTTATTGTGACCCTAAGACCCTTCGTGAAGTTGTTGCTTCAATTTTCGTTATGTTCTTATATTCTATTATACTTGATATGATGTTTATTTTATAACAGGTTCATCTTCTGTTTGATGAAATGTCTCACAGGAATGAATCCCTTAGCAGAGATGAACAATAAAGAAAGCAAAGAAGAAGAAAAAGCATTGGTTCAATTATTTATGTAAGGAATCTCATACTTGTGGCCTTTACACCCCTTCTCTTTTCTGCTTTCTTAGACTTTAATTTTTTCCATTACATAATGACATCACTTGCTTATCTTGATAAACTTTTTCATAAGCATGGATCACTCCAATGCAGAATGGTGATTGTATATTATATAATGTATTTATTTAAGAATTTAATTTTAATGCACTGTAGTGTAAAATAATTTTATACGTATATCCAATTACGTAACTATCTCTCAGCAAAATAGCTATTTTTTACATCGATAACGTGAATGGTCATCTAAAAAAATAGATGTGATTGAACGACAACTTAAAACATTTTACGCTGTTAGTGCATAAAAGTAAACTCTTTATTTAATGTTAAAACAATTTTATCTTATTTCCTTTAACAAGTAATATAAAGGGTCTTTCAATTGTTCATCTTAGGATAAACACTTGAACAGCATGGATGAGTCTAATCTAATGCAGAATCATGAATACTAATCATGTGTTTATGTCAACTATTTTGTCTTGTTTACTTTAAACTAGTGGCATAAAGCCATAAACTATCCCAATCACATCACAATGACAAAGCTTGATGATTCAGAAGGGCTTGCTTATCTGTTATCTCTAATGGATTTATATTTGATAATCAAACACATGCACCTATATTGTGATTCAATTACTCTGAATAAAATTACTAGTAAATGTAGTTTGCTACAAACACTTTATAATAGGTTCCTATTTCAGTAAAATATTACTTCTGCAATTTCAATGCAATGAAATAATTAAAAAAAATATCTTAACTCTTTTATTCAATATTTTTAGAACATTTTTTAGCTGAATCCATTAGTTAGGGTTAGTGTTAATCAACATAGTAATCAAGAAAGTGCTTGTGCTTGCTGGTGCCAGCACTGATAACCTTTTTTATTAAATGCAAAGTAAAAGGGATTATTAATTCTCACTAATGACATGGTTGACAAAAATCTTTGCTGTGTTTTGAATTAAATTGTTGATCTTTTGATTGAATGCATGCCACGTCATTAGTATTATTTTCTTTATGTTAACACTTTAGACTTGTAGCCTAATCTATCATAATTGTTATTGCAGAACTAAACATTGTTTTAAAATTGGCTTCTTGTTGTTGTTATTGTGGTTATTTAGATAACCATTTTTCCAGAGGATTCATTGAAACATTCAGTTACTCTTTAGCATATGTTGGGTAATTTAGGCAGCACATACATATAATTAATTTTATTTCTTCTTGTGGTCTAAATAAAAATAAAGTGGAATTAGCCCTTGCTATATTTCTATCTAATCTTATAAACTTCATATACACATAGTGATATATTGTAGTTTTAGATGGAAATAAATTTGCTATAGGGAAAGCTAAATGTGACAGAAGATTAGGAATTCAATATTCATGGTGGTTGATAAGACTTTGATATCATGTTGAAAATTTTTATAAGTCAAATTAATCCTTTTGTTATTTTAAAGAGAGATAAATTTGTCATATAATTATATTTTTGCAAATAATTTATTCATCTAATACACATATTAAAAATTTGATTGAAAATGATGTATGAGCCAATATGTCTAATAGATATAATTTTTGAACATTTATAATAAATAAATATCTATTGAAGATTAACATGTCCCATTTAAAATTCCTTGGGATAAGAGATGTGTATTTTGTTAATTATTTCATTATGAAAAAAAAAGTCAATATTTTTTTTTTAGCACAGGGGCTAATCAGTCCCAAAAAAAAATCAAGGATCGGATTGAGTGTTTTTTTTTCTTGGAGGTCTCGTTGTTCTTTCGAGATAATTGTCAGGGATCGGATGGGGTATTCACTCAATTTTGGAATGATATTGCAACCATATTCAATTCAATTTTTAGTGAGCCTAAAGAAGATAGAGTGATAACCAAAGAGTGAATGGAATGGATTATGGGCCATAGATATCTATGTCAATCTTGAATCTTTGAGAGAATATAGAAATAAAAATAAGAATGAAAGTGTGCTAATTAAGGTGCAAAATGTAGATGCAAAAGCACCCTCCCTGAAGTGATAAGCATGTGCTACTATTTTCTTTGGCCTTCTCTCTTTTATGGTGGCAGACATAAATACTCAACAAATAGAGAGTGCCAAATAAGCTTTCTATATTCTAATATTCTCTACACCAACCAGCCCCAATTGATGTTTGGATTCCCTCAAAGTGGCAAAGAAAGTTATAAAGATAAGGTGTTTCTCAATGAGGAATCAAGCACCAATAGAATGAAGATTTGTCAGATAATAATCTTTCTTTGAAAATGCTGACTTTTCCTTTCTTGTTCTTCTTTTTTTCCTTCTTGTGTTGGTTGATAATATATCAATATCCTTCAAAAGCTTGCAATTGCAAAGTGGTTTTGGACATATAATAAAAAAAAGTTGCACTGTATACTAACAACTGATCCTCACATTTAGGAAGGGTAATCTGTTTTTATCCCAATTCTATGGCTACACAATTTTTCATTTTTTGATACGGGTTCTGCTACGTGTAAACTAAAATCAGCCACCAAAGTCAGCCACTAGTATAAAATACATGTTGGAATATAAATACATATTGAAAATAAATTAAACCACACATGTATTTTATATATAAATATATTGGTGACTGATTTTAGTGGCTAATTTTAGTGTACAAATATCATTTCCCTTTTGATACTGTAGTTATCGGTAAGGTTATGTATAATCACGAATTTTCTGATAGTGAAAAACATTGATCAAGAAAAAAAAATTGTGCTAGAGAAACTAATAATGTGACATCCTCACTCTCTATTCCAAATTCAGTTAAGATCAGTGACATTTTATAAATAACAATAATAAAAGCAAATAATAATGAAAATAAAAATCAATAACACTAAGTTTTAAATGATATGAGTCTATTTACTATTTTATGAGATAATTTTGTTTTAGATTCAGATGCACATGAGTTTTAAGCTAAGGTCAGAAAAGCAAGTTAAAGGGTCTCACTGTAATATATAGGAACCCAGCAAGCACCATAAGATGCAATTGGGAAATAGGTTAATATGCACCTCTCTTTTCTTTTCTCATTATCTTTGCATAATCTTAGTTATATAAAATTGCAAGACTTATGCAGACAGTTAGATATATAGAACAGTTATTTTAAACCGTTGATGAATTTTCTTTACACCAGACAGATTCTTCGATTTATGTATCCAATCTCATCTAGTAAAAAAACGTGTTTATTATTTTTGTTGTAAGTTTTTTTATTTTTAAAGTTATTCGGAATATTTATTATCAATAAAAGTAATTTCTTATAAAAAAAATTAATTTGTTGCTTATAAAATTTTCTGTATAAATATTCGTAGTAGGGGTGTATATGGTCCGGTCCAATTCGAAGACCTGTCCTGGCTCCGAACACTTTAGAGGCTAATTTAGTGTGTTTTCATCGGGTCTAGGGTCGGGTAAGGGTCTCAAAAATAGATCTGGTTATTATTTCGGGTCGGGTCCGAACCATAGCTCGAGTCATTCGAACTCGGCCCGGTGGTCCGGTCATCATACACAATTAATATTTTGTGTTATTAGTGATGGATGATTGCTATTCTTATGTGGAATTTAAATATTATAAACCTTAATATTTTGTGTTATTCGTCATTATAAGATTATAAGTTAATGTTTTATATTTAAAATGCACAAGACTTTAGACTAATGCATAATATTGTGTTATTTGTATTGATTTAAATATTTGGTGTTATTAGACAATATTAGTATTGATTATGGTTACGCTTTAATTTTAGAGAAATGTTGGTTCTTGTTATATTTTTTTTAGTGAATTTTACTATGTGAATTGTGAAATAATGGTTGGAGATTAAGTGATTTTTACATACTAAAGACCCGGTTTTTATCCAATTTTCACCCGATTCGAAGGTGCGTAGGTTTCATCGGGTCTAAGATCGGGTTAAAGTCTAAAAATTAGGTCCGGTCTATATTTTAGGTCGAATCTAAATTAAACCAAACCTAGTGTGGCTCGACCCATATACACTCCTAATTTGTAGGGATAAAATTATTACCAATTATGGGCATTGCATGATTTTATTTTTTCTTATATATTTAGCAATAAAGATTTGGTCTTGAAATGACATAATGCAAGATACATGCATGAATGTTCTTGTGGATATTAATTCTTAAGAATGCTTTAGAATTATTAATATCCTTAAGAATCATTATCATCAATCTAAATAGAATAATCAGTTGTTGGCCTTGGATTCACCAAGATGGGATGTAAAATTTTTCAAAACCTGCAGAAAAAGGACAATGGATTGGCTATATTATGAAGCATCTCAAGGAACTATTATTATGAATATTTAAACCTCAGTACTGTCACCGTCCATTTGCCCTGGTTTTCTTAATTAATTAATTAATTAAGAAAAAGAATGAGAGAATTTCAACAAAGAAAGCTACAAGTCCTAAATTCTGTTGCCCATCACAATAGATGTGATCTAATAACTAATTAGATAAAAGAATCTTAAATAATACTCTTGAAACTTCACATTATGCTACACTTGGTTTTTTGAAAAGATAAAAAAAAAAATAATGGAGTTAAGATATTGCTGTTGCATAACACAAATTTTGTAATAAGAAA
>NC_029788.2:8056448-8066159 GCF_000816755.2 Arachis ipaensis
CTTACTCTTTCATAATTGATACATAATGTTCAAGAAATTTTGAATATTTAAATATATCAAAAGTATCATGATGATGATTCATGAATGTTATGGACGTGAATGTATTATGAAGAGATCACATGAAATTTAATAATTGTTTAATAATCCATTAATTTGAGTGAGGAGGAGGCAGCAGCAGCACCGTCCTTTATTTCATTTATGTGACAGTTTCCAATCCATTTCACCTCTTTATCCTACATGACAAATACTTACAAATAATATNATAATATAATTAAATATTATATCATATTAAATAGTCTTATTAGATTTGTTTATTTGTTCTTAATTGATTTGATTTTACAATTATATCCCCCACACTTACACATCTCTGTTGGTGTGTCATAATCTTCCATTTCCCCTTTCAATTATTTTCCCTTTATCATGTTAGTATATCAAAATCACACACCTTCACTGTTTTTGATAATCACATTCTGCTTTTACATAAGTTTGAATATATCAAGATTAATGTTAACGAATTATTTTTTTTTTTATTTAAAGGTGTCAAATTTAAGTGTTTGTTTGAGCGTAATTATTTTGATAAAAAAATATTTTTTTTAATAATTTTTTTTTTTTATTTTTTAGTGTATTTGACAAATTTTTAATAATAAAAGTAAAAGTATTAGAAAAATAAAAAAAAATATTTTTTTTGAAAAGTTATAATTTATATCTTTTTTTTAAAAGATTTTTTTTTAAAAAAAAAAGATATTTTTATATAATAAATAAACAAAAAAAATACTTTTATATTATTATACTCAAACATAATTGATAAATAAATTTTTTTTTTTATGAGATATCTAAATATAAAATTACTTCTATTTTTCCATTTTTCCATAAGATCTTTTTAAAAAAAATAACTCAAAAAAAAATTTTTTTTTAGAAACTCACCCAAACACCTCTAAATCTTACTTTAAACTTCTATATATATATTAGGATTAATCAGTTTTTTCAATTGAATTGAACCCTGTGTTTTCTGATAATTGAAAACAACCTATGAAATTTCATTTTGCAGTTTCTGTTATATATTATGCTCAAAGATAGTTTTAAGTTTCATAGGTCAATTCTATAATAAACCTCTTATACTAAGATAATTTAGTGATAAAAATTAAATAATTATAAATACCATTCTCCTATGATTTATATTATATCTGATAATTGAATTAGACATGTACGGTTACTCACTCCAAAATGTCGGAATTGCCATACTCTAAGATCCAGTATAAAATTATTATTTCTTCTAAGGACCACTACCATTATCTTAAATTATTATTTCTAAATTATTTTTGCACATGAAATTTTTGCAAGAACACATACTTAGGCACCTGACTTATATTTCTACATCTATCATCCAACTTTGATCGATTGATACTAATAGAAAATTAACCATTATGGTAAGAAAAAGTTTGATTGACAGGGAAAAGAAGAGAAAAAGATTAGAATAAAAATATTATTTAATTCATCCATCCTCAAAAAAAAAATAATAAACAAAATTTTGTCGTTAAGTCAAAAATGAAAAATTCATAAAAAGTTAGAATTATTATTGCGTAATAGTATACCTACATGTCTTTATCAACGTTGTTTTTTTATAGGAAGACCAAAAATAAATTATCGGAATTTTGTAAGACTGATAATATATATTCTACTCGCGGGTACTAAATCCGAATCAATTCGTTCGGATAGGATTATTTACTCGATCCGCTGCAGATAAGGTAGGGTACGATATGAATTTGCCTGTGGGTAAGGTAGGGTACGGGTTCAGGTTATACCCTATCCTACCCTACCCGCATTCCTAATATATTATATAATATATAGTTATGTATGTAGTGAAGAAAGTAAGTGTTGAACTTACAATCTTCCTCTTATAAAAACTTAATATAACTACTAAACTAGTTGATGATCATATTATTTATAATTTTATGTTAAATTTTTTTAAGATTTTATTGTTTTTAATTTTAATTTGAACTTAATTTTTTATTTTTTATTTTATTAATATGTATAAAATTTAGAATGATTGAATTTTATATTTATTTAAATTTTTTTTATTTTTTTGCAGATAGGATAAAATAGGGTAGGATTTAGAATTTTATGGTGCAAATAGGGTTAGCATTAAGAGATTCGGATTATTTACTCGATCCGCTGCAGATAAGGTAGGGTACGATATGAATTTGCCTGTGGGTAAGGTAGGGTACGGGTTCAGGTTATACCCTATCCTACCCTACCCGCATTCCTAATATATTATATAATATATAGTTATGTATGTAGTGAAGAAAGTAAGTGTTGAACTTACAATCTTCCTCTTATAAAAACTTAATATAACTACTAAACTAGTTGATGATCATATTATTTATAATTTTATGTTAAATTTTTTTAAGATTTTATTGTTTTTAATTTTAATTTGAACTTAATTTTTTATTTTTTATTTTATTAATATGTATAAAATTTAGAATGATTGAATTTTATATTTATTTAAATTTTTTTTATTTTTTTGCAGGTAGGATCAAATAGGGTAGGATTTAGAATTTTATGGTGCAAATAGGGTTAGCATTAAGAGATTCTCAACCCGTAAATAAGATAAAATAAAATTTTAAAAAAATTTTCAATCCACAAATAAAATTAGGATAAAGTCCAAACCCTACCCTAATCAGCCATAGAATTTTAGGTTATCTGAACATATACTTCCTGAAATGATTATAATCTCTAGTCACAGCACAAAATAATATTCTGGTTATAGTTTCTTTAATTTTAATACACTAATAATAAAAAAAAATTTATACAATCATTCAATTAGATTTTTACAAAAATATTCAATTAGATGACTCTTTTATTCTATCATTGTTAGAGAATCATTAGCATTAATTAGGATCAATTAGTATCGTCTATATTTATGTAGTATATCTGTATATTAATTATAGGATTCTATGCTTTTATTACTCTGATTCATTTAGCACCTATAAATACCTCTTGTATATTGTACTTTTGGCACAACTCAATAATACACTTTTCATATTATTCTCTCAGTCTCTTGTTTCTAACATGGTATCAAGAGCTTAGGTCTTTTTTTTCCGATGAATATTAGTTCATAGCCCCTTTGTTTTTCCTTGTCGGCAGTGTTCTTTGGCCTCCTTTTTCGTTCTCTCTTTGACGCTTTGGTTCGTCACCCCCATAACCGTCTTGTTTGTCTTGTCGCCGTGATTCCAACGCAACCAGAACCGTCGCCATCCGCCTCCGGACGCGCCTCCACGCGCCGCCGAAAGACGCTGCCACGACCAGGTTGATCTTCCCTCCAGCTTCCACCCGTGCCACTTTGCTCGCAATTTTCGAGCTGTTTCCGACGCTTTGGTTCGTCACCTCCGGCATCATCGTGTTCTTCTCTCCGTCAGCTTTCCAACGCCGCCAAGATCTCCTCCAGAGACCGCCGCACGCGCCTCCACGCGCCGCTGGAAGATCGCTGTCCACCTCCATTGATCCTCCCCCGAGATGCTTCAGTAGCCGTTGGATCTTGCTGTTGATCACACGATCCTGAAGCCGCCACGTGTCACGCCACCAGCCTTCCCTGCGACCCGCGCACCCGCTCCTGACCCGACCCGGCCCGCGCGCTGACCCGGCCGCCACCTCGACGCCAACTCGTCCTCTTCATCCTCTCACGGGCTGCCACGTGTCTCCGTTGCCCTGACGTGGCGCTGACGTGGCTGCTGACGTGGCAGACAAGTGGGACCCTCCCTAAGGTTTTTTGGTGAGCTCTTTCCGATTTTGCCATCCGTTTCCTCATTTTCTGCTCCGAAACGAATCATTAGCATTAATTAGGATCAATTAGTATCGTCTATATTTATGTAGTATATCTGTATATTAATTATAGGATTCTATGCTTTTATTACTCTGATTCATTTAGCACCTATAAATACCTCTTGTATATTGTACTTTTGGCACAACTCAATAATACACTTTTCATATTATTCTCTCAGTCTCTTGTTTCTAACAATCATAAAAGATTAAATTATTTAAATATAACTTCCAACAAAAGGAAATTAGGATAAAATTAAATTCAAATTAGTAACAGCAATCCGAGGCTAAGCAAAGCCATACAACATAATGCACCTGATAATATTGGGGGAACCTGTGTTGAAAAATCTCAATGCCGACACAAATAAAAAAATAAAAAATTTAGGGCATTTTGGTAAATTTAAACCCTCCCTACTAAATAACACAAGTTAACAACCTTCAACTCATATCATAAACCTCACTATAAAGTCCATAAACTATCTTCAACTTTACTCAAAACTTCACTTAAGTAACTAGTTAAACACTCTGTTTTGTTTTCTGTTGAGTGCTTTAAATCTTCAAACTCCAACACCCAGATCACTTTTTTCTTCAAACTACTTCAGGAACCTCTTATGATCTCTTAAAGTTTCCAACTTTGTCAAGCATTGCAAAGTGGTAGGAGTACACATGTTGGAGCCTAGATTCTTTTATGGTGCACTCTACCTGTTTGTTATATGTTGGAGCTTGGAAGCTCCAATGGCTGAGTCAGGAATAGGGGTTAACTGGGGCACCATTTCATCCCACAGGCTGAGGCCAACTACAGTGGTTGATCTGCTTAGAGAGAACAAGATCCAGAAGGTGAAACTGTTTGAGGCTGAGCCTGATGTGATGAGAGCATTGATGGGGAGTGGGATTCAAGTAATGGTTGGGATCCCAAATGAGATGTTATCAGTTTTGAGTTCTTCACCTTCTGCTGCTGATTTGTGGGTTAGACAGAATGTTTCTTCTTACATTGGAAAGGGTGGTGCTGATATCAGGTTAGTTCTATGCACCTCTTTATTCATGCATTCCATTACCTTAGATTCAAAATTAAAAATAAACCAAAAAAAAAAAGAGATATTTAGGTGTAAGAGTATATTATCTTTACTTTTATTGAAATTGAATTAGGCACTCTGGTGAGAGTGAACTCATTACTTTATCTTCTACAATCTCCAAAATTACTTGCTTATCTGTTGTTAAAGTTCTTTTATAGGATTTGTTGGAGCTGGGAATATTTTGATAATCTGAAAAACATTTAGTAAGAAATATTGGAAATCTTAGGTTGTGTTCTATCAAGAGTGTTTCTGTTGTTATAATTTTTCATTGTTATTCTAAGTTAATAATTTGGTTTTTAAAACTCTTTTTTACATATTTCTGAAAACACTAAGATAATTTAAGTTGATTAGGGTTAATTTGAGGTAATTCATAAAGGTGTGTTTGATATTAACTCATTCTTACAACTTTTATAAGCTAAGTTACTAGGTGGTGCAATACAACCCCCTAGAACAAGTATCATATGCATTCCATTAGTAGTTTGAAATAGTAACTAATAGTTAATAGGGTTTTGATTAACTATTAAAATTTAGCTGTCAAAGTGAAGAGATGCCAACTTTTTTAGTAACAAGCTCAAAAAGCAGAAATTTTCATCACTGTTTTCTTTTCTGTAATTCAGATGATATTTATGATAAAATTTGTTCTTTACTTTTACTTTTGTAGATTCTTCTCTTTTGGTATGGCAAAATACATATTGATTTTTTCTATAAGGCTTTTACATCTTGTGCCTTGTTATGATAGGTATGTTGCAGTTGGAAATGAACCTTTCCTTTCAACTTACAATGGCCAATTTCAGAACTTGGTGATGCCTGCAGTCCTCAATGTTCAGCAATCCTTAGTCAAGGCAAATCTAGCTGGTTATGTAAAGATAGTTGTCCCTTGCAATGCCGATGCCTATGAATCTGCATCGCTTCCTTCCCAAGGGGCATTTCGTCCTGAACTGACCCAAATCATTACTCAACTTGTTCAGTTCCTCAACTCAAATGGTTCACCATTTGTTGTTAACATCTACCCCTTTCTAAGTCTCTATGACAATGGAGATTTCCCCCAAGATTATGCATTCTTTGAGGGAACTACCCATTCTGTAACAGATGGTTCCAACGTCTACACCAATGCGTTTGATGGAAACTACGACACGTTAGTTGCAGCCCTCAGTAAACTTGGATATGGTCAGATGCCGATAGTTATTGGCGAAATCGGTTGGCCCTCGGATGGAGCTATCGGTGCAAATATTACTGCTGCAAGGGTCTTTAACCAAGGCCTTATCCGTCACATTATGAGCAACAAAGGGACACCATTGAGGCCAAATTCTCCTCCTGTTGATGTTTATATCTTCAGTCTACTTGACGAAGGAGCTAAGAGCACACTTCCCGGAAACTTTGAGAGGCATTGGGGGATATTTTCTTTTGATGGACAGGCTAAGTATCTGTTGAACCTTGGATTTGGAAACAAGCAATTGAAAAATGCAAAGAATGTTCAGTATCTTCCATCTAGATGGTGTGTAGCAGACCCTTTAAGCGATTTGACGAATGTGGTGAACCACATGAAACTGGCATGCAGTGTTGCTGATTGCACCACACTTAACTATGGTGGTTCATGTAATGAGATTGGTGCAAAGGGAAATATATCATATGCTTTTAACAGTTACTATCAGCTACAAATGCAAGATTCAAGGAGCTGTGATTTTGATGGACTTGGTATGGTAACTTTTTTAGACCCTTCAATTGGAGATTGCCATTTTCTTGTGGGAGTTACAGATAAAGACTCAGATTCATCTGCATCAGAAACAGCAAAGCATTGTTGGTTTCTACTATTACTTTTATTTTTACATGGGACTTTTTGGCTCTCAATTTGATAAATAGATTTGGTCAACTAGGTTAGCTGATATACTATACTATTTATTTATCTAATCTTAGGAATATTCAAATGCATTTTTGGTTTGTAGCATCATCCTAGGATTCAGTATATTGTATCATATAAGAGACTGTATGAACACTATATCTTGAATATCACACATTTATTTCATGTTTGCTCTTCAGTAGCTGCTTTACAGTTTTCACATCTAACATAAATATGACTTTGTAAGGTAGTGTTTGTTTGGGGTATTTTGACTAAAACTGGGAGACTGGAACTAAAATTTTAGCTCCTTCAGTATTTCTAGAAAATAGAGACATAGCAGATTGAAATTTTTGGAGACAATTAAATCTTTAATAACATTTATTTCCAAAAGTACCCTCGTATCACTTTTTGAATTCCAAGTCTACTCCTTCCACCAAAACAAAGACAACAAAACTGGGCAGGACAATAGCAGTTTTTCGGCGAGCTCTGCTTCTCCGGAGACGACACAATGGCGGAGCAGCTCGACGAGAGTGAAGGTCACAGCAATGCAGTGATGGCAACGGAGAAGCTCCCCCTTGCGACCTCCTCCTCTCTCTCTTTCTCCAGTATGGTTGAACCTAGTGGTGGCAGCGGTGACCTTCTCCAGCAAACCTTCCTCGACCTATTCTCCTTCATTCTTCGTCAACGACAGCAGCGGGAGTGACTTGCCATCGTCATTCCCCTCCTTCTCCTATCGTTCTCTGGTTCTCTCTCTCTCTCATTGTGATTTCTTTCTCTCTGACGAAGACTATGGTGTGGTTGACTCGGAGCCTGGTCATTCAAGTCAAAACTACTTCCAATACCAGCACACCCTTGTTTCTACGATGCATGATTCGAAGATCACCAACCTCACTTCATCCATTCTTGTTTCCTCTGCAAGAAGCACTCGGGAAAACACAAGAGACATATTCATCTACAGGTTAGAATCAAGTTTCAAGAATTCAAGATCCCTTTTCCAAATTCCACAGTGGATTTTTGTTATTTTAGATTTAGATTTTGGATAATTGGAATCTGATTTTGAAATTTGATGGCAGGGGTGACACGAATAATAAAGTGAAAAACTAATTTTAATTTAGTCTTAGTCTCTCCTCTAATAAAGTGAAGAATGAATTATGAGAATCTCAAAAGAGAGAATCAGACTGAATATTCCAGCCATCAGTTTTATACACATAAATGCAAGTCAAGTCCTCTCTTCTATTTTTTACTTTTTCTCTGTTCTCTTCACACAGTTTGGCAGATGAAGTTTTATGGTAGGGAAGGTAGTTGGCATAATCAAGATGACATTGATGTTCAAAACCAAACCTAAAACTCATAAACCCCTGTAATCATTAGAGAGTGGACTGAAGCTTGAACTTGTAAGTATTAGATTCTCCAATGGGGAAAGAGGCATCACATAATTTTCCATGTGCTCTCTTGTTGTCATAACCAGGATAATCATCCTTGAAGAATGGAACAGCTTGTTGCAAGACCAAACCTCTCTTCTCTGCCTTCTTGACCAGACCCCATTTGCTGTATGGATCACCCGCCTTGTGTGTTACATGAATCTCTCCCCCCTCTTTCCTTACCAGAATCTTGGCATTTGACAGAAAACCCTTCACCAACCTTTTGTTCAACCTGTTTAATTCTCACAAATTCAAGACAACGGTTCAGTAAATGAAGAAACAAATTCTACAACCACAAATGTCATCATGTCTCCCTAGTGTATCAAAAAGAGTTCTAATATTTAACGGTGTGCTTAAAGATCCTCCTAATTCAAAATTCCACTCGCAATGGCATGAGTTGTAATTTACATAACATTCAAGATGAACTGGATGTATGTTAGTGAGATTTTGAGCAAGGAAGAATTATCATTTCTCTATCAGAAAAGAAAGCATGCATCACTAACTTTCAGAGCAAAAGAAAATGATCTTAACAAGGAATGTGTAATAGAGTTTAATTTTGATTTTGATGCCCTCATAGCGTAAAACTGTTGTCCAGATAACCATTCACACTGTCAATGTAAAAAGTAGTTATTTTTGTTGACATACAGTATCGTAATTAGATACACTTGTAAAATTGCTTTATCGTGACAGCTCATCAAAAATTAAATTCCTTAGTAATTTAGTAATATACAAAAGTAATTTATTAAAAAAGAAGGTATGGTAATGGTGGAAACATTACTGGATTTGGCAGTAGCTGTTCTCTGGATAAAGGAATCCAACATGAGGGAAGTTATATACAATGCGATCAAACCTCTGGGTCTTTAGAAAGAAATGTTGACCCATTTCCTTAGCATCAACTCCATAAAGCACAAGGCAACCCCTTTCTTCAAGCTCCCTCACATTGTTTATCCCATTACTGTACTTCTTCATAATGTTCTCTTCAAAAATGGAAATCAGATTAATGGGCATCCTGGAGAATCCTCAAAGTTCCATTTTTGAAATTTTCAATGGAAAACATAGAGAAAACAAAAAAAGTGTTGTTTGAGTGAATGAATCAGACCTAAATTGAAATGCAGTGATCAGAATTCAAAATAAGCATAAATTTGAGTAATTTGTTGTAATATTTAAGATGGGTACTTACCCTGAGAATCAATGGAAGTAGCAACGAGGTTGTGAGCAGAACCAAAAGCTGTGGCCAAAGAGAGAGAGAAAGAGAAGTCACCCTCTCCAACAAGGAGTATCCTATGACTTGATGAGTAATGCTTCCTCCATTTCTCTGCCTTTTGTGAATCTTCTTCATCTTCTTCTTCTTCTTCTTCTTGGGGTTGTTGTAGTTGTAGGAGCGTGTCATCGTCTTCTGCACCCATTTTGAGAAGAAAATTGGAAGAAGAAGAAGAAGAGGAAGGATAGTGCATAGTGTTAATGGCTTAATGCATTGGAGTCGTTTCCAGTTTCCACTATGTGCAAAAGTGACTTGGATACAAACAAAATCAATTACTTTTTTGACGTCCCGCTGAAAGCGTTC
>NC_029788.2:8066170-8074462 GCF_000816755.2 Arachis ipaensis
TCTCTTCTCTCTCGTCTTTTTTTTTTTTTTTTGTCATTTTCAAAAAGCGAAAAAAGGAGTATCCTATTTAGCGGTTCACATTACCCAGCCTAGCTCGAAGTAGGCTGGACACGGATCGGATCGGATATAGTTTAAAATTTTATCCGATTCGCACTGCACTTATCGGATCGGATTGGATACGATATTCGCAATTTTTTAGATCGGATCGGATCGGATATCGGATATATCCGCATAATTAAAAAAATTGTTTTCAAATTTTATTTGGCTATTTTTACAAAAAAAAATTCATTTTTCACCTGTTTAAGCATATTTAATTCTAAAATATTATCAATAAAAGTTCTCTTGAATAACAAAAGAAAAAATAATAACACAAGATTTAAGTTTAATTATTCTAAGTCAAAGTACAACATAAAAAATAAAAAACAAGATATCATAAAATTCATAAAATAACACACTAAAATTCATATCACATTAGGGTTTATTTTTTTAAACTATGCTATTTATATGTGATGTGCAGATATACGGATTTGCAGATCGAATCCGCGGATATTACTGCCAAATCCGCAATCCGATCCTACCATAGTGCGGATCCGATCCGATCCAATCCGATCCGATAGCTCTGCGGATCGGATAATATCCGCAAAATTCGGATCGGATGCGGATAATTACCGCGGATATGCGGATATTATCCGATCCATGTGCAGCCCTAGCTCGAAGACCCGAACTAGAATACTTCGAGACTAATTTGATGTGTAAATATTGCTCTTCTTGGGAAGCTAGTTTGGACTTTTTTCCAGCAGCCAAACAAGCTATGGGTCCAATTGTTGGATGCCAAATATCGATCATCTCTATATGACTGTTTTAGTTATCCTAAGAACAAGGACTCTCCCATTTGGAGGTGTCTTTGCAAGGCTTGGGAAGTGTTGAAGGATGGTTTTGCTTGGTGTATTGGAGATTTGAACCAGAATTTTTGGTTTTCTAGTTGGAGGAGAGAAGAACGGTTATCTAATGAGATGGATTATGTTCACATTTCTGATTCGAATCTCCGGATACAAGATATTTGGTCGGTTGGTAGGTGGCATTTGGATACTCTTTATTCTCCTTTATCTCAAAATTTGAAAGATAATATTCTCTCTTACAATCCAGATGAACAAGCAGGTCCGGAAGTGGGTTGGTATTGGAGTGGGTCTGCTGCCAAAGTCTATGACTCACGCAATGGTTACTTGTGCTTGTGTAAGCAGCTGTTTGGTTGGGAGGAGCGGAAGAATTGGCTTTGGCTTTGGCGTCAGCTTGTTCCGGAAAAGCATAAGTTTTTGGCTTGGTTGTGTCTTAAGGAGGTTCTTCCTACTGCAAGTTTTCGCTTTAGAAGAGGGATGTCGTCATCGGATAGGTGTCCAAGATGTCTTTCTAGCCAGGAATCGGTTTTACATTGTATTCAGGATTGTCCAAAAACTCAGCTTGTCTGGCATAGGTTGGATATTTCTTGTCATCCTTTGGATTTGAAGAACTGGTTCTTGTATCATAGCAGAGAGCATCCGTTCAAGTTCTTTTCGGGACTTTGGTGGATATGGCGAGTAAGGAATAATGACATCTTTAATCCCATGAAACTTGGCCTCCGGAAAAAGTGATTTGTCTGGCATTAACATCAGAAAAGGAGCTTAGGAATATTTTTGAATTACAACGTATGTCCCTTCCCTCTACTCTAAATGGTTTTTGGAATCCCCCATCTATTGGTACTTTTAAGATTAATTGTGATGCTAGTTATTTTGGTTCGGGTGATAGTGTTGGTTTTGCTTGTGTTATTAGAGATTGTAATGGGAGCTGACAAAGAGGGTGTTTGGGAATGATTGAGAGTAATAGTATTCTTCAAGGAGAATTGTTTGCTATTTAGAGAGGATATCTCTTAGCTTGGGATGTGGGTCAACGAGATGTTATTTGTGAGACGGATTGTGTGGAAGCATTTAATCTTGTTACTCAAGATGGTTTTGGGTTTATTGATCCACTGGTGCTCAAAATAAGAGATATCTTGCATTGGAATTGGCGGGTTGACTTTCGTTTGATTATGAGAGATGCAAACACGGTGGCAGATACTATGGCAAAGATGGCGATGAAGTTACAACTTTCGCATGTGGAGCTTCTTTCACCTTGGGAGGAGTTTAAGAGTAGTCTTAAACGGGACTGTCCCTCTATTTAGGCAGTTCCTTGTTTTGTTTGTTTTGTTTTTCTTTGTTTAATTTATTTCAGTCACAAAAAAAAAATGCATTCATTTTGGAGGAAAAATGGGTTCACGAGAAAGTGACACCTCACTTTCTTTCGTTTGGAGAAAACCCAGTAGATTTTAGGATTTTGATTCCCAATTAAAGCCGTTTTTGTAACACTTTTCTCTCATCAAATGTGTTGCGATTCAACCTTATCAAGAATACAGAAGGCTTTAGTTGAATAAAAATAAAAAATTAAACTCTTTTAATTATAATCACAAATTCAAGTACACTCTTACATTCTCATTTTTTTTTTAATAATTTAACATGAACGATCTTAAAATTAAAAAAACCAAAAATTTTCAATTCGACGACCATCGGATAGATAAAATGGTATCTACATATAAATGATGAGTTAAATATTTCTATTTGTTATCTAATCATTTCACTAGAAGAATATGACTAATGATAAAGACGTAAACAGTTAACTTTAATAATTTGGATATCAACTATTCAGTAATAAATATAATTTTTTTTTATAAATAAGTGCATCATAATTTTTTGACCTAAAATTTATCAAGACCCGGTTTTTACCCGATATAGATCTGGTTTTGGTGTGGCCCAAAAGTAGTGTTATTTTACCGGGTCTAGGATCGAGTAAAGGTCTCAAAAATAGACCCAGTCATTATTTAAAACCAGATTGAGGTTAAGGCACTATGCTATTTATATGCTCCATGAGCATCCCTAATTTTATTTATTCCCTAAAAAATAGACCCTTTTTTAAATTTATTTTTAAAAGATTTTATTAATTAATTTTTTAAAGATTATAATTTAATTACATTTATAAATTGCTAGTATGTAAGACATCTAATATTTTTAATTAAATACTGACCAAATTTATTAATTTAATCCATCCCAACAAAATTTATAGATTAAATTAATATATTTTTATAAATATATTTGATCAACATTTAATTAGACATGTTATGTATTATGTATATTATTTGAGCGAAAGAGTAATAAAAAAATAAACTCACAAACATGATTAATTTGTAATTCTTAAAACTCAATTTAAAATATTATAATTTAATTAATAGAAAGTGATATTTTATTAAGTTTAACAATTTAAAATAAAATTACACATCATTTTTATTGTTTTATTACTATACTTTATCTTGAAATATCAAAACTAGTGTTCTCAACTTCTCATTGCATTTTTATATGCAAGAAGAATATGATCTCTATTAAAAAGAAATTATAACATTGAGTAACTTTTAAAGTGTCCAAAATACAAATTAAGAAAAACAGTTAAGAATAATATTAGTGTAAAACGTTTTACATAGTCATTCAATTGCATCTATTATTTTAAATAATTAATAGTTATTTCTGCTAATATGATATCATGTAATTAAAGGCTTTTTTACCTAAATGCGCATGTAAAATGCTTTAATTCCCAAAATGCGTATGGTTTGAAATTTTTCTAAAAATATGCACTTCCATTTCTTGGTCGACGTCTGCGAAATGGAATTCAACTCCATTTCATTCTAGGTGCCCACAAAATGGGCAAACCCTATCAGGTTTAGCTCCCACGAAATGGGTTGCCCAATTCCTTGGTGGCAGCAGCGAATTGAGAGGAACAACTCATGGGCGCCAGGTGCGAAATGGGGGCACTGCGGAGGTGAGTTGCCCAATTCCACTTAGCTCTCTCACTGCTCCCCTAGTTTCAGTACTAAAGTTACGTCAGTTGTGGATTTGCCCCTCCTTTTATTTATTAGCAAAACTTTGACTAATCTAGCTTCGTGTGTGTTTGGATTTCAGTTTGCAAACGTGAATTTACATAAAATTGATTTTACAAAATTGATTTTGATAAAAAATAAGTTTGAGATAACGTGATTTATGTTTGACAATATTAGTATCAAAATTGATTATAGCAAAATAAATGTTGTTTGGATTATACTACTCAAAATCACTTTTAGATGAAAAATAAAAATTATAAAAGCAAATATATATATATATATGTCAAACAAAAAGGAAAAAAAAAGGATTGAAATAGAGCATATAACAAGTGGAAAAAGAGAATAGATAAGCATTGAGAAAAACTGAAAATTGATGCACCGAAACAAATTTGAAAAATAGAATAAGTTTGTTATCAATGGAGTGTCCAACTCACTTCCGCAAAACAAATTTGAAAAATAGAATAAGTTTGTTATCAATGGAGTGTCCAACTCACTTCCGCAGTGCCCCCATTTCGCGCCCCCATTTCGCGCCTGGCGCCCCCTGAGTTTGTTCCTCCCAATTTGCTGCTGCCACCAAAGAAATGGATAACCCATTTCATGGGAGCTAAACCTGATATGGTTTGCCCATTTCGTGGGCACCTAGAGTGAAATGGAGTTGAATTCCTTTTCGCAGACGCCGGCCAAGAAATAGAAGTACGTATTTTCAGAAAAATTTCAAACCATGCACATTTTGAGAATTAAAATATTTTACATGCGCATTTAAGTAAAAAAGCCTGTAATTAAATGTGTAAAATTATTTAACACTTGCCAGAACATCAAAATTAAATTTCATAAAGTCGGTTGATTTTGTAACCATTTTGTTTTTCGATTTTCCTGTTAACTTTCTGCAATAACAATATTCCTTTATAAAGTTTTGAAATAAATATAAAATATTTAAGCTTAAATAAGTTTTGATTTTTGTAAAATTCATAATTTGCTAACATAATATTGATGCCTCTTAGTGTAACCAAGTTTTCCTTTGTTACCATATACAAGACAAGATCCATGGTCTAGGGCATTCAAACATGGATTAAGTTTCAAATTACATTGTCTCAGTTAGTACACTCAAAAAGTAATAGGTACAATGCTTCATTTGAGAAGGATTACTTCTCAGTTCTCTTTAGTGGCAACCTGCTTTCACAATAATAAAAGGGGAAAAAAAGGAAGCCCCATCAATAATAAAAGCAGAAACACAGAAAAATACTGAGACAAAAGCATGAACAATGAAAGGGGAAAAAAAAAAGGCTCACCAGCTAGCCTTTTTCATTATGGCCTTAAAACTGTTTAAGCTTAGAAAGCTGATGCAATGAATCTTGAAGAACTTGGCTAGTGCTTCCCTTATCCTGAAGAAACACATAAATATTATATGATGTCATCATCCTATTGGATATAATAGTCATAAAACTAGTTGGTGAATTCTATAATAGACATACTTTTATCTTCTATGGAAACAATAGGGAGGTGCTCATATTCAAATCAAAATGAAAACCACCATGTGTGAAAGATTGTTGAACATATAATAAAATTTGCAATTGAATTACTTATCCAAGACAGATCTCACTTGCTTATTGAATATATAATCATCAATTGATAAATGAGTTTGTCATATACTTAAGACGACTACTTTCAGCACCAAAGGCATTAGTAATAATGAGATGTCATACCTTTACCGATGGGACAAGCGCAAAAACTTCATCAACAGTTTCTGGGCACATATTAGCAATCATGCATATCTGCAGTGAATGAAAACTTTAAAAAGATGTTAAATAATACATAAGGGCAAAAGGAAGCTAGAATGAGATTGATACCTCATTATCAGAGAAGCCCTGACCCTTAAGTGGCCTAATGTTTGAGTCAAGAGAAGAACAAAATGTAGATAGAGAGAGAACAGTCATATAAAGCAAAGCATTAGTGCTTCTTATCCCTGTAAACAGACCCGAAAACAAGTATGCACAGATGTATAAACAAGTAGCATCTTCAAAGATAAAGGATACTGAAGTACACGTCTAACCGACTCAGAATCTGAGTACTTGCTATTACTACTGGCATAATGCAGCCCCTTGTCAAATGATCTACATAGAAAGAAGAAGAAATTCAGATCACTCGAAACAGATCTTCGTCCTAAATCATGAACTATAAATAACCGATGTATTCTTGTCAATAAAAAATAAGTGTTCTTGGTGTCCTCACATAGGGATTTTGATGGTTGAATCTCTAGATAACATGACCATCTGCTCTTGAATGCCATGCAAGATATCAGCAGCCTCACAGTCCATTAGGCATTTGATATTTTCTGGAAGTTCTGCATAAGCCAACCAAATAGGAGTAGTATTGTAGATATTAGTTAAAGCAGAGTTTATGTAATGCAGATTTGATTAGTTCAGTGACTAAATGGATAGATCATAAATGAGAGTCAAGATGCAGGTATAAATCATAAAGAAGATATAACCAAGTCAAGCACCAACTTTGATCAATTCCAGGGTCTGATGGGCTTTTTGAAGCATTAGCCTTTCCATTTGCAACCTTGTCTCCCTTTCCTCCTTTGTTAAATTCACCTTGGAAATGAAAAACAATCAGGGAAAAAGAAACTGACTGAGGAGACACAAAAAGAACGAGCAATCTATTTAAATATTGTAATCAAAATGTGCCAGAATGTGAAGTCCTGAAAGGATGGAGGCAGCAATAACTTCAGCAATTGCACTCCTACCTTTTCCGCCAGATGCTGGCGAACCAGTACTAGTTATTCCGGATTCAAATGGGCCTAAAATATACCAAAAAAAGGGGAAAAAATCAGTAAGATCATAGAAGAACTAATTGTAAACAAGTCGACTCTTCTTCAGTTCAGGCACCGGCTGCATCACAGAGGTTTTAGCACAGTGTAGTCACCACAGAGAAGTAGCAAGACATTAGAATATGGTTCTAACTTCTAAGTTCTAACCTTCTTTAGAAAACTGAACCCTCCTTCCTTTTGATGATTTTGTTGCACTGTCATCTTTCCCTTTTAGGGATCCTGCCAAGAGAAAAAGGATACTCAAGTGCTTATATTACAACATATTGGCATTTCATCATCAACTAAAGACAAGATTAATACACAAATGCGAAGTATCAACACATGATCTCGTATCAGTAATAAAAACAAATACAATACCAAAAACACTTCAAACATAGTCAAAATATGTTTCGTGAACTGATATCTGGTTCTGGTTTGCTCACAAAGCAACAGAATAGAAAATGGAGAATTGCATGTAGTGAAGGAGTAAACTCAAGTACAGTACATTTGGAAACAATTTAAAAGGCGGGAGCAAACAGCAACTCCAACCTCCATTTTTCTTCCCTCCAAATCGAAACGGTTGATATAAACTTCTCTTTCATTCTATCACCAGACATATTAATTATTAAGCATCCAAACAAGAGGAATACATGTTCATGCATGTTCAAGTCCTTTACCTTTCCATTCCATTTGTTTTGAAGCCATTTGCTTTCATAATTTATTTACACTCTCAAGCATAGTCATCAGTGGGAGAATCAATCCTCATAGGTTAAACTCAATCCCAATTTCCCAACGAAAAATTTAACTCCAAAAGTAAATAAATGAAAATACAAAGACTCAACAAAAAAAGAACCTAACATTAATTTGCAGAAAGAAAAAGGGAAAGTGAAACAACACTTACCCTTGCTTAACAGCGATGAACCCTTTCCTCCTTTCTCCGACATAACCGAACGTTCAGCTTAACCTAACGAAATAAGAGCAATGCAGGTAAAACAAAGAACGCAGTGGTGTAATTGGAGGGTTCACAGTATCAGAGTTGACATGATCAAAATTCAGCAACAGAAAATGACATAAAAATAAAGGATTTTTATTTGAAAAGCGTTTATTTGAGGAAGAACAGAAAAATGGGTCAGTGTTAAGCTTCATTCAATCACTTACCGCAGAGAAAGCGTGGAAGGTGCCTCCGGAGAACGAAGAGAAAAATTCCCGAACTCAACAAAAGAGGTCCTTTTATTTTTTATTTTTTATTTTTTATTTTTTGGACAGTGCCAGGCCCACAAAGGGCCCAAAGCACAAAAGAGGTCTTTTTATTCAACTCTTGAATGAAGCGTACTTTTGGTATTTAGATCTTCGGCTCCTTAATTTTATTTATTAGTGGTTTGGGCTATTTTAGTCATTAAATAAAGTTTGAAATTGGTTAGGCCCAATTTATGTATTAATTTTTTTTTTAAGAACGTGTTCCTACTTAGTGCCCAGACCAAACATTAAAATTTAATAATTATTAAATTAATTTGAAAAAATAATTAATTTGAAAAATCTTACATGCATT
>NC_029788.2:8074474-8081970 GCF_000816755.2 Arachis ipaensis
AATCTGCCATCTTTATTAAATTTTAGTAAATAATTTATTATTTGGTAATGGTGGGAATAATAGGTTTTCATAAATATTCGTATGTCGACATTATTCTGACCTTTTTTTGGGTCAACAGTCTCACTTAGTTATTATTGATATATTTTTAGCTTTATTTTTTATAAATTTAATACCTTTTTTTGGCACTATTTAGTATTGCAGAAAAAATAACTTTGCTCTACTTTAGTAACTTTTTTTGTGGGTCAATGAATACAAGGGAAAACAATTAGCTATGAACTATTTTTCATACCTTAACTAAAATGCATGTAGTTATTCTTTTTTTTTTTTTCTTGTGTAAAAGGAGGGTCAAGGACCCAACAACAGAAGAAACACTCAAATGGTACCTTTTAGCCAAAGGCAACCATGAAAATCAGAAAATAGAAAGTGAATAGAATCAGGTGGTGGTGCATAAAAAATATGCAGTTCGTTGGGGAGCTCTTAGCCCTTCTTGGCTAGGCAATCAGCAACAGTGTTTGCTTCTCTAAAAATGTGATTCCACTTTTAATAGAGGGGATTCGTCCTGCAAGGATATTGATATCTTTGATCAAAGTCGTGCAAGGATGAGAATCAAGACATCCGTTTCTGACAAAATTAAGAGCCATCTTAGAGTCTAATTTGATGATGACATGATGAATATCATTTGCCATTGCTATTTGAAGGCCTTTGATGACGGCCCATAATTCTGCAAGCATTATGGAGCAGCTGCCAAGGTTGCATGAAAAGCCTTTTAAGAATCTACCCCACTAGTCTCTAAAAACCCACCACAAGCGGCGTTATTATTGTGCGAGTAAAACGAGCCATCAACATTGATTTTTATAATACTCTCTGGTGGTGGTATCCACCGGATGAAGTGATCTGACCTATTGGGCTGCTCCTTGATAAGATTCTTTTCAAGCAATTTAATACTTCAGTTGTCCGTTTGCGAATAGAAATAGCAACCACACCTGGAGCAGAGATTTTTCATTGGAAAACCAGCTTATTTCTATCATACCATAGGGCTGATATTCCCATTCCAAAAGTGCATGGCCAGTTACCTCTTTGAATCAGATTAAGCAAAATCCACTCCCGCAAATCTGTGGTGAAAAACTCACCCAAACAATTTTGAAGAACTAGGGAAGACCATAAATTTCTAGCAAATTGGCAGTCCCGAAGGACGTGAATAGTAGTTTCCTCCTCAGCATTACATCTCGGACAGTTAGCAATGTTTGTCATGTGTCTTCTGGCTCTTGTAGCATTAGTAAGAATAGCCTCGTTAGTTACTAACCAGAGAAGGTACCGGATCCTTTCAGGACCATTCCACTTCCAAACCTTCTTAAAGACCTAGACCGGCATTGAAGGATTACGGTCCAAGGAGTTATAGGCTGATCTGAGGTTGAAGGTTCCATCACTTGAGAGGTTCTAAGCCAATTGGTCATCATCTTTCCATGGTGAGGGAGGTGCCATCGCGATGATTTTTCCCATTAACTCCTCTGGTAACTAAGTCCTTAGCTTATTTGCATCCCAGTCAGGGGCGGAGCTAGACTAACTGTTTAGGGGGGGCGGTGTTTAATAATTTACTAAAAATATTTTATATTACTATTTCTATTGATAAAATAAAAAAAATTAAGGGTAATACTTTTTGTCCCTGAAGTTTACTAAAAGTTTCAAAATTACCCCTAAGTTTCAATTTGTTTCAATTTTATCCCAAAAGTTTTCGATTTGCATCAATTTTATCCTTTAAGTTGACGCCGTTTAAATTACTCACGGACGTTAGTGATATGGCAAAGTATAGTGTGTGATGTGGCAAGAAATGTGAAACCCCCAAAATACCCATGGCTGAGTAACCCAAGTAAACCAATTGGCATCCTTTTTCAAACATAACCTGTTTGTCTTCCCTTTGCCAGTAAGGAACATCGCCAGAGAAACAGAGTCACAGAAGGAATCTTGGTGGGTGGTCAGACGTCGCACCGTCAACTACTGTCCGCCACAGCGACATGCAGGACGGCGCATGTTGTGACGCCGTCGAGACTGAGGGAGGAGTTTGGGATACCATTCAGTCATCAACCATTCAAACTTGGATAGCGCCATTCTGATTAAGGTTTCTGATGAGGTAGGCCATTATAGTCAATTTTGCTACTGCATGTCTGCATGGTTAGGATTTAGGATTTTTTTTTATCACTGTTGATTGCTGTTAGGGTTCTATTGCATTGAGGGATTGAGGGATTTCTGTTCTGTTTTAGTGAAAAATATAACTTTGAGGTGGTCTATATTTTTTAATGATTAGTTACTCTGTTCTTTGGTCTGAACATCTTTTTATAACGGCAGGATGGATGATTTCAGTGTTAGAGTTCATCACAGGGGTAGGTTTTGTAGTGATAAGGGTAAAACTGAGTATATCGATGGTGAGGTGACAACGGTTGATTGGTGTGACAGAGATAGATGGAGTGTTATAGAGGCTTATGATGTGGTTGAAAAACTTGGGTACATTGCTGAGAACATTGGGGTACTGTGGTATAAAGATACTGAATTAGGATTAGAAGGGTTGAAGTTGTTGAAAGGTGATGAAGAAGCAATGGAAATGGCAAATATAGGAGTTGAAAAAAAGGTAGTTGATTTGTATGTGGTGCATAAGGCCTCAATCTCTGATGATTTTTGTTACGACATTGGTTATTTAGATGTTGCGGGTGGCAGCAAAGTTGTTGAGGAGGAGTGTGTGGATGCTGATAGTGGGCCAAGTGATATTAGACAGGCCCAAAATATTCAAGCAGAAGCCCAAGGTGGAGGGGTGGATATGGAGGCCCAAATGCAGGGATTAGTTGATGCCCATTTATTTGCTGAAGAAGTGCTACAGAATGTTGGTGATGGGGACAATAGTGAAGAAGAGGATGACACTGATGACCCAGATTATGAGGCTGATTCTGATCTGCATTTTAGTGATAGTGAAGATGATTATTGTGGTGATGATGGGCTATTTGATGTTGATATAACTCTTGGGGAGATGCACCAAGATATAAGAAAGTCTAAGAAAATTAAGAGTGCTGTCGAGAAGTTAAAGAAAACTCAAAAGGTGGCTGCTAGGAAGAGAAAGAGCTCTCGTTTAAGCGATAATGAAGGATTGAACAGTGATGAATTAGAGGAGGTATCGAGTGAGGATGATGAAGCCAGCAAGAAGAAATTTCCCGTTCACAAGGAGTTGAAGGATATGAGTAAGTATAAGTGGGAGGCTGGAACTCTTTATGCAACAAGAGAGGAGTTCAAGGAAGCTGTGACATCATATGCTGTTCATACTGGGAGAAACATAAAATTTTCAGTGGTGGACAATGTCCGGGTGAGGGCTAAGTGTGGAGATGGTTGTGAATGGTTTGCATATGCGGTAAAGATGGCCAATGAAGATAGTTGGCAGCTAAGAACAATTAATGATCATCATTCTTGTAACACTGTATTTCACATAAAAGTGATGAAGTCGAAGTGGCTGGCGAAGGTCTTCAGGAGAAAAGTAGAAGAGAATCCAAAGTTGAAGCTGGGCAACATACAAAGTAGGACTCTTAGGAAGTGGAATGTGCAGATTTCAAGAGCAAAGGCATTTCGGACCAAGCAGATTGCACTGGTTGACATCAATGGAACTTTTAGGAGCCCAAACTGAGCAACCCGATACATCAGTCGACCTAAGTCCACGATTTCATAGGATTTATATTTGCTTAAAGGCTTGCAAGGAGAGTTTTATGAAGTGTAGGCCTATGATAGGGCTTGATGGTTGCTTTTTGAAGACACCATATGGAGGATGGCTATTGGTTGTTATGGGGTGGGATCCGAATGACCAGATGCTACCTATAGCATATGCGGTCGTGGAGGCTGAGACAAAAGATTCATGGACGTGGTTCCTCTTAAACCTAATTGATGATATAGGAGCAAATAAAAAGGATAAATAAAAAGGATTAACTAACATTATATTTTTTTATTGTGGATAAATAAAAAGGATTAACTAACATTATATTTTTTTATTGATGAATGTTACATTATCAGCAAATATTATCGTTATTTTTTATCGGTATTTGGCCAACAATAATTTACATTTATATTTATAGAAAATTTGCATACAAAAAATATATAATTTGTACCTATATTTACCAGAATTTTGCATACATAAATCAATACAGTTTACACACACATTTTGCAAAGTTTATACACATGAATTAGTAAAATTTATTTATTAAAAATAGTGTAATATTTGCCAGGTTCTGAAAATCAGACCGGTCATCAAACCACTTCAACCATAATTCAACTGAAAAAACCGTTTTATAATAAAATAACAAATAAAATATAAATAAATATCTTAAAAGTTAAAACATAATTATAGTATAATATAAATTTTAAAATATCTTCCAAATTTAATGCAATACATCAAATGTTATTAACTAAAGTCTTACGATCTTATTAAAGGACAATCTTAAAAGTTAAGTAACAAAAGGAAACATCCATTATATTACTATTGAAATCTTCAATACAATCACAAACTAAACACAATGAAGCCCAAAGCATAAATACAGCACAGCATAATATTCCAACAGCACATCACTATGCAAAAAAAAGAACAAAACACAAAACGGCATATCAGCCAAAGCTAATCAGTAATCAATTAATCGTTCAATAAAAACACAAAACACAATATGATTTCTGAACCCAACATAAAAAAAACGAAAAATAAGCACTAGCAGTGAGCATTGCAATTTTCTTTTACTTCAAAAGGGGATCATAAACAATTGGTTCTATAAAAGTTCAACAGATAAACAAACAAACTACAATAATATGCAATGCCAAAAATAGACCAATAATAAAATAATAAAAAGTTTCTCTTTCCAATTCTATGTTCAAGCTTGTAGGGAACCAAAATCAATAGAGTAGTATCGTCAGGATAGTCTTTTTTAATTCTTATATACCTCAAACTATTTCCTACAAAATGAAAATTGAGCACAAAACACAGCCTTAAAACAAAAAACAAAACACTCAAAAATCAATAAGAATATTAAGCACCAACTTATGGCAAAATATACTATCAAAAATACATATATTCATGTCTTGGCGTGTTTGTTACCACTTTATTTGACTAATCAAGTTCAGTTTTGAAGTATGAAATCCCAAAAGTTCTAGAAGGTGATTTATTAACCAATAAATCAAATTGCATAGTGTCAAATAGTTAAATTTTAAGTCAAAAAGTGAGGCTTATTGGTATTAAGCATAAAGTGAAATTAACAACATTTAAACTTTACACACAATTACTTTCAAGTTGACATAATAGTGATTAATCACATATCATTTCAGTGTTTTTCCTATATTCAATGGTATTAACACAGATAAAAATGATAATTACTTGGTTTCTGAGAGCAAAACCAATAAAACATACTTACTAAAATGTCATGCGAGTTCATTTCAATACACAGTTTGTTAACTTTTGTGGTTAAATTACAAATATTTTTCTAGACAATGAACACAAAATTTATCATAAAAAAGCTTTAACAAAATTTAACAACAGAAAAAAAAAAAAAAAGCAAAAACAAGCCAGTAACAATTTGTCATATCAGTTTATCATCAATCAGTAAATTAGTAACAGAGTTAATCAATCAGAATAAGCAAGAACGAGCTAATAACAGAACAAACCAGTCAGATATTGATTCGATTTGACCAATCAATTTTTGACCAATTTAACAGTTTGCAAACAGTTTTAGAATTACCAGTTTTAAACAGTAAATCGTACCATATTACTTTGTGATTCACAATTAGACCGGTCTAACTGAATGATCCAATTTTCAGAACCATGAATATTTATACTTATTAATACTAAAAATTGATAACCCCAAAAGTTTCTCTTTTATTTTCTCCCAAATATTTTTTCTCAAATGCATCAGCACACATAAAAAAGGAATAACAAATTAACATGACTAATTAATTATATAGCTAGCTTGTTCAATATACAAGAAGAAAAACATTATTTTATATATAATATTGATTGTCAATAAAGAACAAAAAAGATTATAAATACAACGATGGGTCAATCAATCATCATCATCAACTTGTGAGTGAAACACAAAGCCTGGAAATGTGATGGTGATATCTCTGCATATATACCAAAATTGAAAATGTGTGTTAGGACTTAGAAGAATAAAATATACAAGTCATAGAAGAAATTAAAAGCAGGTAACATATATCATATAAGTATATAACTACTTACTTGAGATATTGAAGGTTCATGTTTCTCAGAAGAGAAGGATGGCCAAACACAAACGTTCTCCACTCTTCCTTATCAATCTTCCCATCGTTTTTGGTATCAGCTTCTTTAAATGTCTGAATAATAAAGTCTTAATAATTATAAAACATTTCAATAATACATATTACATATTAATATGTAAGGTATTAATACGATAATTTAATTTTAATACACTGTCAATGTAAAATAATTTTATACATATATCTAATTACGTACCATCAGTGGCGAAGCTTAGCTGAGATAATAAGGGGTCATGGCTCCCCCAAACTTTTTATAAAAAATTAGTAGTAGTTTTTCAAAAAATAAATAATCGTTCAGTTGACTCAAATACTTTACTATAATTTAAAGCACCTGTTTCAAAAAAATACCTTGCTTTGCTTTTCTATTCACAATTCTCTATTCAACAAGCAACATTCTCTATTTAAGTCACTAAAAACTCGAAGAGTACCATTATAAACTATTTTATATTTTTTATCTGTAAAAATATTTATTTATTATCTTATTAGTAATAAACTTAAAAAATAATTATATTTATAAATTTATTTTAATATAAATATTATTATTAAATTTTTATGTTAAATTTTTTTGCCTCTCCAAAATTTTATTTCAAATTTCTGTCACTATATACCATTACATTAATAAAAATAATTATTTTTTATATTAACTGTGTAAATCATAATCCGAAAAAATGAATATAATTAGACGACTGTGTAAACGAAGAATGAATGACCTTGTCAATGATGCTTTCCACCACATCATTTGAAAGATGCATGTCAGATTCAGCTAGAGTTGCCACCACCATTTGCTTTAACTACACATAATAAGAAAAAAAAAAAAAAACATAATGCTTATTATTTGAGTTTCATTTATGTCTGATCAATCTTGTTAGGAAACAATAAAAATAATCAACCAACTTCCAAAAATTTTAAAATTACACATCCAACGTTGATAGATTATTAGTTATTGTTTCCCTAAATTTGCTTATATTATCTACTTTAATAGATAAATCAATCTATATATAACATAGATTAATTATTATTAGTAGTTGTAGGGTTTAGGGTAAATGTGAAAAATCCAAATGTTGATTGTAATCATAAAAAGAAAAATGTTATTAGGTACCTCTTCTCTCCCTATATATCCTTGCTGTTTAAGATCATACAATCTGAATGAAACTGCAAGCAAAAAAGGAAACTCATTATAAAATATTTAAGTACAC
>NC_029788.2:8081992-8083952 GCF_000816755.2 Arachis ipaensis
TATATTAATTTTATTTAATAAATCTATAATTATTTGATAAAAATATTCCAATTAATAACAATATTAAAAGTATGTTAATTAATTTGGTGAGTCTTACAATCGATCTTGTCTTCAATTGGTGCATTGGGATGAAAGACAGAGAGAGCAATTGCAAACTCATTGAAATCAAGACTTCCACTATGCTTAGAGTCAAACAAGTCAAACACCTACAACAAATTCATGAATATACATACATTATTATTGCAACAATTTACATTGAAATTAGAAGAGCTTTTCTTACTTACCCTATCTACAAATAAACTTTCCTTCTTGCCTGTCTTGAATAAGGCCAACTGAAATTCTTCCTGCAATATAGTAATTAATGTTTAAAGTATGGGTGTTCAAATCTAAACCGATTCAAATTAAACCGTTTATCCAATCTAATTCAAATTGAAAACCAATTAAAACCGCACTAATTCGGATTTGATTGGATTCTATTTTTTACAAACCACTAGATCGGATCGGATTTCGGATCTACTTTTTATAACCGATCCAATCCAATCCAAACCGCACAATGTACTATAATATTTTTATTTTATTATTATATTTACAATTATACTTATAACATGTTTAATTTGTTATACATTTTTATATTATTCAATATTATTATTATTTAATAAATATTTTATGTTCAAAATATTATTTATTTATTTATTTTAACTAACCTATAATTTTATTTCTATTGTTATATTATCGTTGGCTTTTAAAGATATTGTTGATTATTTAAAATTTGATGTTAAGACTTGTTATATGTATTTAATTTTTTTAATTTACAAAACCGCAAATCCAATCCAATCCAAACCGCTTAAAATTTGATCGGATCGGATCAGATTTTTTTTTTAAAAAGTCATCCAATCCAAATCGCACCACAAACAAAATTAGTGTTCGTATTGAATTAGTTTTTTACTCATAATCAATCCAAACCGCACCGCAAACAAGCAAAAAATTAAAATGATTAATTATAATAATAAACCAGGGTGTTTGATACTAAGTTCCTCAAAGTTGTTGAATACACCATCAAACTAATAGAGCCAGAAGTAAAAAAGTTTAAAGATTCAAACAAAATTTAATCGAAATTGAATTAGATATAATAAAAATAATATACTTATATAAGAAATATATTTTTTAAAAATATTTTTTAATATTTATTATTTTAAATCGATTAACTACTAAAAAACCAGATCACCTCAATTAGTTTATCGATCTTTTTAACTAATTTTTCGATTTTCAACTAATTTACTTATTATCAAGTTTTATTTTGAATCGAACTAATTATTTAATAACCGATTTTTTATTAACTCGGTCGAACTTGTCAATTCGATCCAGTTTTTTCAGACTCAGACTTGTTGATTATTAAAAGAAAAATTAAATTACAGTTCACAACCAATTATAGTATTATTAGATTAGAGAGAAATAAAATAAATTAAAGCTAGCATGCCATTATTAAAGATTCATATATAATATATAATTATATATCATGAGAGATGGGATTAGTATATACCTTATTGATGAGTCCATCATCAATGAGCATAGAACTAATTTTCTTGAACAGTTCATAGAGAGCTTCAATCTCATTTACACTAACTGCATTCAAACTCTAACAAGTTAATTAAACACTTTATTATTAAGTAAGAAGCAAAATTAAAGGCAATAATAAGAACATACAAATTGTTTGTTTGGCAAGAAATTGAGGGTTTTTTAAGCCTCTACTAGTTGGTCTTGTGGACCCATCATCTGCTTCAAAACACTTCATCACCAAAGTAGCTAACATATGCTTTATTCCTTTTAAGCACCTCCTCATCTTCACCACATTTCTGTAAAATAAAGTAGAAAAAAAATTAAGATTTTAGGTAAAATTAAAAGAAAAAATTAAATATGTAAAATATAAAATTTAATAAGATTTAAATTATAAAATTGTCCC
>NC_029788.2:8083965-8085634 GCF_000816755.2 Arachis ipaensis
TTCTTAACTACATATCATAAATTAAAATAATGTAGTAATCATCCTAATTGAATTATATTTGAAAAATATATATGTTTTCAATAGAAATATAGCTAATTAATAAAAAGGATTTCGCTAAAATTGTTAAGCAGAAGGAGTCAATTATAGATCAATACAAATTATCAAAAATATATAATTGACATGAATTTCATCATTTTCAGACACCATTAAATTAAAGGAAGCAAATCACATAAATTTAATATAAAACATTTTTTTTTTCTTTTGGTGGTAGGGGTCAACAATTTCCCTTTTTAGTTTTCTTAGTCATGATCAATGTTTTGCATATTTCAGGATTAACCAAGCTTGATATTAGATTATGGGGCTAATTTTTTGGGGCCTGTGATAATCTTGTCATCATTATTGGGTCAATCTAAGACCTCGGTAAAATATGGTATAAAATCTAAAGTAGAACATATTATTTAAATAAAGGGTAAATTATTATTTTGATTTTAATATTTGGGCTAAATTTTAATTTGGTCTTTAACGTTTTAAATGCTTTATTTCAATTCCAAAAAATTTTAAATGGGTTTAATTAATATTGTCTCACAATTAAATTTGACATTAAAAATTAACATATTTAAAAACCAATATAACGTTCGATTTTAGTATATAAGTAAAATCGACTCACCAATGATCATTAATGTAGACGTTTTTTCTGTTAATTATTCAAGTTAAATTTAATGGTAGGACAACATTGAATTCGTATAAAATTTTTTGGAGTTGAAATAGAATATTTAAAATGTTAGAAATCAAATTAAAATTTAAACCAAATATTGGAAATTAAAATAATACTTTATCCTTAAATAAATTATATTGATGAAAGATATCACTAAAACAACACAATGTAAGTAAACAACAATACTTATGATCAACTACTAATGACTGAAATAAAATTGACATGTCTTAAAATAATTTTAAAAACTGTTATATTTTAAGATTGTGTTTCTTAAATATTTCATATAACAGAAAATACACAAGACACACATAATTAAGATGGTTGCAAATTAAAGTTAGAATTTCAACATCTCACACAAGATTCACAGAACCAGAATAATCAATTCCTCACAACAAAGATCCATGTTATTATTAATTTTGAATTTAGCTCTAATTAGATCAAACACACAGACACAAATTGAATAGCAAATTAAAGAAAATTAAATGGGAACTCATACAAAAATCAAAAGCAAAAACAAATAATAATAATAATATTAAGACAAAAATTACCCTTTAGAAAGAGCAGAAAATGGAGAACAAAGAAGTAGTCATGATTCTATGCCCCTCTCTGGAATTTGGAATTTAGCATAGAAAGGAGAAGTATCATTTTGATTTATATAGAAAAACTTAGTATTGGGTTTCTTAGCCGTTCCACTAGGAGAGCACAAAAACCATGTGACCTCTAATAAAAACAACAACAATCATAATTATTGTTATCAATTCTCAATTCCTGCCTTAAATTCATCTTTTAAATTTTTTAGGTTTTTGTTTAAATAAATTCATTAATTAATCATCCAAGTTATATGGACATAAAAGACTAACTACTAAATTAGCTATTCATATAAAATACATGTTAAAATACAAAATATATATTAAAATTAGTTAAACAATACATATATTTTTATCTTAATTATAT
>NC_029788.2:8085645-8086907 GCF_000816755.2 Arachis ipaensis
CAACACTAAACATTGAAAAAGGATATGTAATAAATACCTTTACCGAAATGGTTGTAACAAAGTAACCGAAAAGAAAGACCAAAAATAGGATTATTGTAGAGAAAGGAATAAAGATTTGAATACCACTTTTTTTGGGCTTTTTACATATAGTAAACTGTTATTTTTTATTATAAAAGTTAATCACCAATAACTCTAAAAGAGATCAATTAATTTATAATATTAAAAATTGGATTAATTTGCCAAATTATAGTATCCAACTAATTACCTATTTGAATAGTTTTATCGAACTAATTCAATTTTTTACAGATGCTAAATTAATTTACATCTTTAATTGTCGGCATTCAAAATTTTTTAATTAGAGAAATTTTAGTTTATCTTTTACATTTAGGAGAAAAGAAAAAAAATTTTAATATTTTGTTTTTATTTTTATTAAAAATTAAAGTCAATAACATATCATTTTCTAAGAACCATTGCAATTCTTATTTTATTTATAATGTATTAAATTATTTAGTGTCAAATATAAAAAAAAGTAGAGTATTGTTACACATACAAATCTTTTTGACATATAACGCGCACGTGAAATTATGCTATTTTATCCCGCATTCCTCCTTCTCCTCCTCTTCATGTTCTTTCTTCTTCTCCTTTTTCTTTGCATTTCTCATCTTTTTCTTTCACGTATTTCATCTTCATCGTCCTTTTTTTTAGGGATAAGTACGATTTTGGTTCCTAACGTAGAAGCCGAAAATTTATTTCATCCCCGACCTTTTTTTCGCTACAAAATGATCCCCAAAGTTTCAGTTTGTTTTAAAATCGTCCTTCGAACGAAAATACCCTTCTCCCTTTACCCCCAAAATCAACCAACCTCAGCAGAGAAGGCTAAGCACCACCACCACCACCACCATTATCATCATGGTCATCATCATCATCAGAACAACAAAATCAACCAGGAACCCAAGTTAAACCGGAACCCACCACCACCATGCACCACCATTATTATCATGGTCATCATCATCAGAACCATCAAAAAATTGAAAATCAGAAGAACAATCAACCAAAAACAGAAATTGAAAGCAAAATGATAACTAGATTATGAAAATAGAAAACAGAAAAGAGGGGACAGGGAAGGCAGTGGTGGAGCGCCGATGGTCTGGGCATGACAGGAAGGGGCTGGAGGGAGGGTAACGTGCGGCGGGGAAGCAGGGAGGCTCGTTGGCGGTGGTGAAGCAGGGGAGGCTCGTCGGCGGTGAGCTCTGGTTCGAAGA
>NC_029788.2:8086926-8096367 GCF_000816755.2 Arachis ipaensis
CTCTGTACCCTTTCTTTCCTCTTTTTTTTTTAATTTTATATTTATTTTATTTTATAATTTTTTAATGAGGGGTAATTTGGTAATAAAAAAAATAAAATTGGTAAAAAGAACAATTTTAAAACAAACTGAAACCTTGGGGACCATTTTATAGCAAAAAAAAGACCGGGGACGAAATAAATTTTCGACCTCTACATTAGGGACCAAAATCGTACTTATCCCTTTTTTTATTACTGTTGATGTTGCTGCATTTTTTTTTCCTCTTCCTCATATTTTTATTGATTTTCTAACATTATACATTTTTTCCTCCTAAGAAGAATTATGAGAATATGAAATAATAAGAAGAAGAAGAAGAAGCAGCAGAAGATGAGGAAGAGGAAGAGTTTTGAATTATGCGGAACTTATCAGCACACATACATCGAAAATTCTTAAACAATACACTCGAATATCTTCATGTTACACTCAAAATATTTTCGTGTTACACCCAAATTTACTGCAAATACAGAAAAATATTTCCTCTAATGCTGCATTTTTCTTCTTCTTCTTCTTTTTCCTTATTTCTTTCTTTCTTTTAGTTGAATGAATGTAAGTTCATTCTCTTCTAAGTAATTTTGCAGCATTATGTGTTTCTTCTTCTTCTTTGTTTGATTTTTTTTATTTTTATTCTTGTTAAAGGAGTAAAACAAGAAGAAACTTGATAAGGTAAAATAAAAAAGAAAAAGATGAATAAGAAAAAAGAAAAAAATGGTGATGATGATGATGAAAAAAAGAAGAAGAAGTAGTAGAAGATGAGGAGGAAGAGGAAGAGTTTTGAATTATGCAGAACCCATACATCGAAAATTCTTAAACAATACACTCAAATATCTTCATGTTACACCAAAACATCTTCTTGTTACACCCAAATTTCCTGCAAATACAAAAAAATATTTTCTCTAATGCTGCATTTTTTTCTTATTTATTTCTTTCTTTTAGTTGAATGAATGTAAGTTCATCGTCTTTCAAGTAATTTTGCAGCATTATGTGTTTCTTTTTCTTCTTTGTTTGATTTTTTTTATTTTTATTCTTGTTAAAAGAATAAAACAAGAAAAAATTTGAGAAGATAAAACAAAAAAAAAAGATGAAATATTATTCACCTGCAGAATCATAAACTACTAACGAAAAAATTAACTAGAATCGAACCACACCTCAGCCACTTGATTGGATTCAAAACAATAATCAATTTCGTCCTGGTTCAATTGACAATCTAAACTTGAATTATTCATTATTTTCAACAACGAAATAACTGATAATGGAGGAGAAGGAGGAAAAGGAAGGAGGAGAAAAAATTCCAATGAAAAAAGAAGGAGAAAAAAGAGGAGGTGTTGGTGATGACGATAGCGAAAGAGAAAAATAACGAAAAATAAGAAGAATGTGCAATAACAGCACGAAAAAGAACTTACACGCGTGAATATAAATGACTTGTATAGACTTGTATCAAAAAATAACTTGTATCCGGAGAATAATTGAAAAGTATAACATTACTCTTTACACACATTTGGCAAATTTTCACTTTTCATCATTAATTGTAATAAGAACTCATTAAATATTAAATAAATAATACACCAAATCATTTAATGCTTTAATTCCTTTTTCGAAAAAATGATATTTTATGGATTTAACTAACTTGTTTATTAAGGTAGCGTTTGGTGGAGAGGCAGAGACGGAAAGACTGAGACTAAGAGACAGAGACTAAAAGATAGAGATTGAAATAAATCTCAGTATTTTGTTTGGTGCAAAATGGGATACAGAAATTAAAACAAGAATGAAACTCTAATTTAATTTGCACAAATGGTAAAATTGGAATTAATTAATTAAAATGAGGGTATTTTAGATATAAAATATTATTAAAGTTTCAGTCTCCATTTCTAAACATTTTAGTGTCCTGTGTCCCCACTTTTTGAAGATGCTGAAATACTGAAATTTTGGAAACAGACAGAAATTTTAATTCCAGTCTCTGAACTAATAAAATGATACTGAATTTTAGTCTCTCGATCTCTGTCTCAATACTTCAAAACAAATTTTACCTAAGAGCATATTTTAAAAATATAATAATATTTTTTTTAATATTTTTGACATATTTAATCACTGATAAAAAATTCATTTTTGCAATAACTTTTATAAAACATTTTCTTTTATATAATAGGTTTAACCCATGCCTTTAGGACACAAGTTAGCAAAACCCATATTTTATTTATGAATTTGTAAATAATGCAAATTGAGATTGCCCAAATAATAATAGGAAAAGTATAAGTAGATAATGAAAATACTAAACAATGTGAACAATGGATATATCGAATGTTCAATTCACTAGCTGCGTTTGTTTAGAGAGACAGGACACTGAGACAGGAACACAGAGACACAAAATCGTATTTGACAGAAGAGACATGAACATAGACAATGTGTGTCCAAAGACAATGAATTAGTGGATTTTGTATCCATTCTGACAGAAATGATACAGAAGTATTAACAAGGGACACAACTTATTTTTTTATTTTTTCTTTCATTATTCTTGTTAATTTTTTGTAATTATATTTTTCGTCTCAAATTTTTTGAATGAAAAAAAAAATGAGAATAAATTATATTTTTATAATTTGTTCTAGTTTATCACCAAACAAGATACAAGAACACAAAATTTTGTGTCTCTGTTTTTTATGTCTTGTTCTCAGTGTTTTATCTTGTGTTGTTCTCAGAAACAAACGCAACTTAAGTGTGCGGATGATTGTACTAATATTAAGATTTAGGTGAGTAATTTGAGGGTATAGTGTGTTTTTACTTTATTGGGCCAATTTTAGAGTCCATTGTTCATATTGTTCACAAAAGTCATTATTTACCTAGCAAAGTCCATAATAATATCATCTCTCTCACACAATAAGAATTCAACTGCATTATATTTGTAGCATTGACCACTTGGAATAATAAACATTAATATAAGAGAGATAGAAAGTGCAAAGGATCATACACTTCTTACATTTCTTTTATGACACAAAATGAAATAATAAGAATTGAGGTAAGTTTTACAAATTGAACATATTGGAAGGTTGAGATGAGTTTTTATCTGAGTTCTTCAAAGGATTTATTATTATGATTACCACTTTTCTATTTTCCATTTCCATGGCCATGTTCTGATTTATTACTCCTTACCTTTCTCATGCTTTTCTTTGAAACCAATTCCAACTTACACCCTGATGTACATTCTTCTTTTGTTCCTCCTCCTATAACCATCTTCTTTTCAATCTCCAATGCCAATTTACCATCTGATATTTTACTTCTGTTTTGAACCTTTTCTCTGCTCTCGGCATGAGACATTCTTCTCATGAGTTCCTCTTTGTTTATGCCTAAAGATTGTGTGTCGTGCGCGACTCTAGCAGCCGGCCGCTTCGCTGCTGCTCCTTGAAGTAAATCATGATGTGATTTTTGCAGCTTGTGATGATTGATGGTTGTGGTTGTTGTTGCCTTATTATTGTTAGAGCCTTTCTCTTGTTCAAAGTAGACAAGCTGAACCACTGTTCTTAGTGGCAGAAGCTCGTTCTTAACTGCGTGCGCTCGCGCCTCTGGGGACAGTCTTTGGCATTGTAGAATCCGGCACAAGCGCCTCTTCTCTGCCTTGCCAAGATCAGGATGCACCTGTTTATGTATTTAATTTAAAACCATTATCATGAATGTACCATAAAGCTAAATTGCATCTAATGAAGTAGCTTAATGCCTAAGGAATGTAGTTTTGGTGTGAATGTGAAATTGTGAATAGTGTTCTCTTCTCTTCCATGAGGAATTCTTAGATATGCCGCATCTACCGATGTTATAGTATTCTATCACAGATTCTATTTATGTTTCAATCATTAAAATCTATAGTGTTCTATCACAAATTCATTAGCCTTGATTCCTTGAACATGTGTTTATATTGAATGGAGTGTCTACAACTACAATAGGCAATGCCAACCAAAACAAGAATTATGCCTTTTCATATGCATCTGCCAACAATCCCAAGAAAGAAATCATGAAAATTCAACAAGCTCACACAAATTCACAAGAATGTATATATAATTCACCTTAAGATAGATGTTGATTGCCTGGTAAAGATCATCATGCTCTGATCGGCCAATAGCCGGCACGGCTTCAGCAAGAGCTACAAACTTTGACACTGGCATGTTATTATCCCTTGCAACCACTTGAAGATAGGAATCAATGAGCTTCCCAACATTTCTGACTGATTTCAAGAATTGTCTGTTATCAACTACACTAGGGGGCTTGCTCTTCCAAAACTTGAAGAAACTCTCAAGAACCGCTAGGACTAATTCTGTGTCATAGAAATTCCGGTCCGAAGAAGATGTCGAATGATAGAGCAAGTCGCTCACCGTTGCTTCCTCAAACTGTATGCTGGCTCTTTTTATCAGTTCTGTTTTCGTCGTTGGCGAGATGCCAAGATGACTCGAAATGCTGAGAAGTTTCAACAAGAAGCCAACTGAAACCGATCCTTTATCTGCAGGAATCATGCTTACAATTGTCTCAAGAATTTTTTGGTTTTTCGCTTTTGATTCTTCGGTCTGTGCTAGTGAACTTCCTGAACTTCTAATATTTGTGAGGCCAGGTAGCCACTTGCAAGCATAGACATGCAATGCTTCACCAATAAGCTGGTGTGGCAACACATATGTTGATCTGATTGCCATTATTATGCACCGGAAAAGATCTATACCGAGATCTGACACGTCCTCTGTCCACCAATCCTTTGGGACAGAATGATGCTGTTTTCTAGCATAACCGGGCCTCGTGTAGGTGTAGGACCATTTAACCTGCAAAGACCAATCATTATTAAGCACATAATGTCCTAACAAAAGTTTCTTGCATATGTAAAATTGAATCTAAATATGAGGTGCTGAATTTGGATTTATGCATGAATCTTTCCTAAGAAGAAATATTAGAAAAAGTGAGGAAAATATGTTATTTAGGTTCTTAACCTGTGGTGAGGGTGTGAGAATTTTCTCAATAATTGAATCAATGCACTTTCTTATTATTCCAAGATTCTCTGACCAAAGTGGTAACTTATCAGTGGCCTGAATTGCTACAATGGAGTCCTTCCAACCTTCAAGAATACAAGAATTGAAGAAAGCCTCAAGCTTCCCTACAAAGTTACCCTTCTCGATCGATTCGTTCATTTGGAGGAACTTAGCTGCACAGAATGCTGGCACAATGTTATGAGCACTAATATTGATTGACATGCCATAACAGAACTTGGCACAGAGTTCAAAAGCATTTTCGCCTCCGGGTATATCATGAAGCTCTAGAGAAACAGGCTCAGGATCACTGAAGTCACTGCAAAGTTGTTGCAGAAGACCACATTTAGGAAGAAGCGGAGCCTGCAGCTAACGAAAAGCAGAATTATAATTGAACAAAGATAAAAATTTTGATGTTATTTATTGATTTATTAACACACATCAAACTCAACCTTAATTACAATACCTTGTGTAGCAAATAAGTAATATCATTGATTTTTATCACAAGGTCTACAGCTATATTTGAAACCAAAGTCCTGCATTTATGATAAACACAAGTCAATTTATGAATGTTATATATAGCAAGTAGATACATATATACATACATAAACATAATTAATATGTGGGCCTTTTGAGGAAAGATTGTTATGAAAACCTGGTAGCTTGTTCAGTGTAGAAAGTATCTGGCCTTGTCCCAAGTTTCATGAACTTCATTTTTTCTATTTGTTTTTGATCTACACACACATGCCAATGGTCAAGAAAAACTTGTAGCACAAAGCCTGCACTGATTCAATTCTGAAAAACAGAAACTTCAGTGACAGTATGATTGTTCAGAGATCAAGGACATGAATCCACATATCATGTCATGTCCTCACTATCATGAAAGAGAAAAAGAAGATGTAGCAAATGTAGAAGCAAAACAGTGATATGCAAGAAAGCCTTACCTCAACTTTCATTTGACAAGTGCTGTGATTCTGACTCCTTCATTCATCTGAATATAACTTCACACAATGATCTTATATGTATAAAAAGATGGGTCCTCAAACTACATATTAATAATACAGGGGAAATTAAAGCAATAAAATCAGGCTTTTGCTGTCATGCACTCATAAAGGCTACTATGCAGAATATTGTGCATATTTGGAAGTAACTTTAAACTACTCATGAAATATCGTAGATGATATGTGAGTCGACACAATATTTTACACATTATATGTATATATAATGTAACCTTAATTACATGAAACTAATTAAGATTAGGTAAATGTACAATAACATTGAGTCACTGATATGTAACAAGAAATATAGAAGCAAATGGAAATGAGTGATGATATATAAGTTATAAGGGTTTAGCTAACATGTGCCCATGATAAGCTTACTATTAGTAGAAGGTTTTAAATTTTTTCATTTAATAAATGCAAATCAAATGCATTGGAGAATTTTTTTTATATTTCCAATAAAAACTTTCTCAATTTGTAATCTTAACATGTGTCCTTAGGGCACAAGATAGATAAACTCATAAACCCAAGTTATAATAATATTAAATAGGAAAACAAAAGTCAACAACAAAAGAAAATGGACACTGATGATGCAAAATGCTATAGAATATCTTTTTACCATGTTTGTTAGATACACCACTAAATTTGTAGTAGTGCCGACAGTGCTAATTTCACTGGACATGGTAAAAAGTGAAGCATTACTTGTTCTTCTCTTCATCAATTTTATAATTGTTTGAATTTAATTATTAAAGTTTATATTTCCATTTAGGGAAATATTCAAATGACCATATAACTATGCTCTCTGTATGTTTTTGTTTTCTTGGAAAATAAAATAAACCATCATAAACAGGACTTGCATTATTGCATACATATGGACAATTGTCCATGCATCCAAAACCAACATTGAGACCTGGTTTGGTGGACAAATTGAGAGATTAGGTGAATGGTGCATACCAGGTGGTCCAATTATTTGTAACTGAATTAAACATGGCTACATGATTTAGTTGAGGCAAATTTTGTACTCAAATATTATTCACTAAAACCTAAAAAATATCAATTGCAAAACTTTACCACTAAAATGTTTTATAGAACGGTAAAAATGGTATTCATGTATCTAACATGGACAGTGCCACGTCAGCAGTTTCCGTCAGTTATTTGACCGTGGGCCGAATTGAACAACACTATTTGAAACATAAAAAATAAAGTTGCTACAAATAAAACTTAGAAAATTAAACATTAGGTTACAACTTAGAGTTAAATAATATTGAGGCTATTACAGTGCTTACATAGTTGGATCAGAATGTACATAAATCCAAAGTAAAATATGTACCAATACGCATGGCAGTCTTTTAAGTTAAATGATTATTTGACAAAATGATGTGGAAAATCAGAGAGAAAGGGATGCACCAAGCAAACAGCTAGTGTGTGACCAAAAAAACTTCCTCAGGCAAAGATCATTCAACCTATTTTTTTGTGAGGTTACTTTGTTTAGTTACTTTCTCTTTATCAATGAACTTTGATATATAATTATAAACTGAATGTAGACTTTCTTTTCCTCAAATTGAAACCTATAATTGGCCAGGTAGTGGTCCTCTACCAAAGGATGGTCTTCTTAATTAGATATCTTACCCTTCCATTATAGTATACAGTAACCGAGAAAAGGTTGGAGCCAAACTTTTTTCCACTTTCTTTCTTTGTCTCTCTTTTTTTCTTCCAATTCTTATAATTTATACAATTACTTAAAAAAGCTCAGAATAATTTGTGACATAAAAGCAACTCCTTAGACATGACTTGTGCTCCACCATGAGATTGGTCAAGATAGTACTAAGGTTCAGATGGGTCGAGTTGAGTCGATTAATTGGATTTCTAGTACTAGGACTCTCAATGGTGACAGTTCGATTGGGACAGAAAGACATGGTTTGTGTTAGATTTGCTTCAAATTTTGAAATTAGGAGAAACATTATAAAGGGAAGCAACAGAACTAAAGAAGATATGATCCTAGTGCTAGGCTTCCCCCCTCCTTTTAATTGTTGATGACTTCTAGTTTTGGTCTATGCTTTCACAAACGAGAAAATACTCAGTTTGGTTCCTGAAGTTACACTCGAGCCTCAATTTAGTCCTTAAAGTTTCAATTGCTTCAATTTAGTCCCTGAACTTTTCAAATTTTAATCATGTTAGTCCCTACAGTGGTTTCCGTCACAGAGTCAATTGAAAAGTTTGGGGACTAAATTGAGGCAATTAAAATTTCAAAGACTAAATTGAGGTTCGAGTGTAACTTCAGGGACCAAATTGAGTATTATCTCTTCACAAACAGATGTTATTGGTAAAGCAAAAAAGCCACTTTGTTTTAAGGCAAAGCACCTATTGCTTTCAAACAGAAGAAAGAAACCCCTCACACACATAATTTTCTTCCAAATAAGATGGTACATGATCAGATTCAGAGTGCTTACAAGGCACCCTTTTCTTATAAGGAATCCTCACATACCTCAATTCATTATCATAGCCGAAAATTCAGAAGAAACAGTGTATGGCTAAATGTCAACTAGCTTTTGCTCTATCTAGAATCAATTACTTCCCTATTTTTTAATAGCACGCATTCACCAAGGCATTTAGCCAATTGAGTGGTAAATTCCCTTCTCCAATATATAAAGTTCTCTCCCAGTTTCACCTCCCTCTCACCCTCCACAAGAAGGTTTATCATTTTCCTTTTGTCCTTTTTTCTCTTGGAACTTTTTACAAACACAGAATCTACTTCACTCATGCTACTTTTTTCCATAATATTTTTTATACATATATACCTGACAAAAGTGGTTTCATCTTTATATAGTATAAAGCCTTTAACTGGCTCTGAAGTAATAAGTCAACTACAATATGCTCAAATCAAATACCTATGCTAACAGAATTACAAGGACTTTCATCAAACACCAAACAAGCATGCATTGGAAATTGTTAAGAAAGAAAGAAAGAAAACATACCAGTTCAAAGCATATATACTATTAATGACATAGGAAGCAGAAGCAGTAACTTTCTACCAATTGATGAAAGTGGAAGAAGCAGAAACACCTGGAACAAGCATGCATATATGAATTAACATGTGAGGCTTGACAGTGAATAATGCTTTAGAAGTTTCATGCAAGTAATCCTAAGAGACAAAGAATTATTATAGATAGAAAGATAGAGATAAAGAGAAAGAGAGGAATTAATAGGCTTTGGCCAAGGAAGGCACAACTATAATGAGTACCATAATGTCTCATAAATCAGAATGTTCATTGGAATTAGTCAACATAGTAATGTATGCATCAAAAGCATGCTATCATCATTCATGATACACTCCCTTCAAATAGTATGTTATATGTATCTTCTTTCTTTAGCCATATCTTTTGTAACTCGCTATTAAAATTTGTATTTTAATAAATAAT
>NC_029788.2:8097066-8122383 GCF_000816755.2 Arachis ipaensis
ATATACTCTCTAAAAAAAAAAATCAATCTTGTCATATGAATTGAAAGGGATAAACAATATATGAAAAAGTAGTGTTCAACTTGAAAATTGAGGGTGTATGATTAAATGAGAAAAAGCATGGAATGCAATAAGTGGATTAAGGGATTTTGGAGTGCTTCGTCTACTAATTGAAAAGAAGGTTGTGTAGGGCCAACTCTATGCATAGGTGAAAGATCCACTGTGCATTTCATCATCATGCTTTCCTTACATAATATTTTTTTTTTAAACATATCTTATATGTAAATATAGTTTTTCAAAATTTTGAGGGCCGATGCCACCCAATCCGTCCCTGTTTAAACTTAACATTTAATTTATATCAATTTTGTTACCTTTTAAATTAAATATAGTTTAGCTATATGTTTAAGTGATAATTATATACTGATGTGTCGCTTACGTGTAACAATTCTAAGGTGACGTGTTCATAATATATTATCATGTCATATGCTGACGTGTCAGTGATACTCAGCCTTATCAGAATGTGGGGCATGTGTGTTGTGATCACATGAAGTAAGCAGGTTATGATGATGATGAATGTGAAGGATTTCATGCATGGGTGGAAGGAAGCTAAGAGCTTGTTGTGTTTGTCGTTGATATGCATCTGAATTCACTGCTCACTCGTGTGCTGATCGTTTAGTCCACCATCCATTTGCATTTCATTTTCCACCATCAAACTTGATTGTGCTCTTTCAACTAACGCCCTCTTTCTTTTTCATGTTTCTTCTTTTTCATGGAATGGAAGCACCTACATGCTGCTTAGTGGATAAAGAAATCAAAACTTACGTAATATTAACTTAGGAGGAAAAATATTTGTCCAATAAAAAATACATACGAAATATTTTTAGGTAAATAAATATATATTTGAACGGGCTGCTACACATACAAACAAAAAAGTTCTACAAGTGTTACAAGTTTTCAGCCCAGACTTCATTCACACGGGCAGTCACTCCCTTTGAATGGAGCGTAAAATACACGCGCACCACTCAACAGTTACGTTTCGCAAAAAGCGCTCCTTAACGACGTACTCTTCCACTTCTCCAAGCCCTTCGAAGAAAACACAAACCGTCCATTTTCGAACAACATTCGAAAGTGAAGAGATAGAACTCGTCGCGAAGATTAGCAGAAACCATCAATACAAAATAGAACTCTCCATCAACAATCTCCAAAAAAACGAAGATATATTACTCAAGGTACGTTACTATTTTACTCATCTTGTAGATTTTCCACATTTCGAAATCGAAGAACTAGGTTTTACTGTTCTTCTACATTCTTCTACGTTTTACTGTTCTTTTTGTTCTAGCTCTCATTTTACTATTTTTAATGTTCTTCTTGTTCTAGGTTTTACTGTTCTTCTTGGTTCTAGGTTTTACTATTCTTCTTAGTTGTTCTAGGTTTTACTATTCTTCTTGTTCTAGTTCTTCTCGTAACTGATTTTTGGGAGTATATTGCGTAATTTGGTGGGTGTATATGGAGTAATTTGTTGGTTGTATATGGCATAATTTGTTGGGTGTATATTTTTGAACTGATATAATGTAATATAATCAACTGTTGCAAGTGTTCTAAATATTGCTTATCCTTGGGTGTATATTGCTTGACCTTGTAATGTTGCTTGACCTTGTATATTTATGCATGTTTGAGTGAATTGAAACATCATTTTGAACTGATCTAATTAAATACTTATGAGAAACCGTATAGGTGTATGTGGCTGATGGGTGTATCTGACTGATATCTATGGGTGTATTTTTCATTTCAGAAAAAATGGCAGGCAGAAACCAAGCTGAAAAAAATGTAAGAACAAATATATGTCTTAGATTAAATCAGTTTTTCATAATAGAAATATATCTGACTCTAATTTTGCTTTGTTTACAGCAAACCAAAGACCTTAAGTGTGCAACCCATTTGTTGAGTGAGAAATTCAGAAATATGAGCGAGGAGAAGAAAACAATTGTTAGGGATTTGGGATTTGGTGGCCTGATGCACATCCCGCCGCTAAGGGTGCATCACCAAATATTAAAGGAGTTAGCTAACTCCTTTAAATTAGGGGAAAACAGACTCGAAACCGGCTGCGGTTCTTTTAAAGTAAGACCAAAAATAATAGGGGTTGCTTGGCATCAACGCATCAGGTAACTCGCTACAAACATAGGTGTATATGAGCCATATTCAGGTGTATTTCAAGTGTTGCTTGGGTGTATTTCAAGTGATTTTCATACTATGTTGTTTTCCTTTTTGTAAGAGATCTATTTCCTCAGAAAGTCAATTATAAGGATCTTTCTGAAGACGACAAACAAATTTTTAGAAGATTCCAGGGTAAAACTCTCAAAAATCTTACAGATGAGATGATGGCTATTGGTGTTGATAATGAACAGGATCGCCTCATGTTCAAGAGAATTTTCATTCTCTATATACAGATGGCGTTCCTGTTACCAACAACAATAACCAAAATCTCACCTGTGCACATGGCACCAATTTTCAAGATGGACACAATAACAGAGCGGAACTGGGGAGCACATGTTTTGAATTTTATCATCAAGGGCATAACAGATTACAATCTAAAAAAGAAAAAGGCAATTGACGGCTGCCTATTTGCCCTGATGATAGTTTACTTTCATCTATCAAAAAATAAAGACAAGAAGAGGGCAGAAAGACCTCCAGAACCCTGGATTGCCAACTGGACTAGAGAGCAGTTGATCGAAAGAATGAGGGCAGAAATGGAGGAACATATGGTAAGTGAACAAAATATCTTGGGTGTATTTTATTTACCTGAATGATGCTAACTAAAATTTTAAATGTTTTAGGGGATTGTAAAGATGGCCAAAACAAAGGAAAAAATGAAAGAAATAAAGAAAAAAAAAAAAAGAAGAAACCAAAAAAACAAAAAAAGGAAGACAAGTTCAACATCATCATCTGAGACTGAAACAACTGAAAGTGACCATTCTACCTCTGAGTCTGAGACTGAAGAAGACTCAGAGGATTCAACAAGAAAACAACCCACCCAAAAAGCCAAAAAGTAAGTAACATACTTGGATGTATTTTGTTTATCCAGTTGAGTGTATTTTGTTTATCAAGTTGGGTGTATTTTGTTTATCCAGTTGGGTGTATTTTGTGCATTCTTTTGGGTGTATTTTATCCCTTTTAGTATGTTTTTAAATAATGATTGTTTGCCTTCCAGAATGGAGTCCAAAAAAAGAAAGAAGATTCAGGAGGATTCTGATTAAGAATCTGAATCAAGTGATGAGTAATGTTCTGAAATTATTACTCCTTTCCTTTGGGTTTATTATCAAGATTTCATGTATTAACAGAGTGTCTCTTATTAACTTATAGAAGCGAAGAATCATCACCAATGGAGAAGCAAAAAACAAAGAAAAAGACTCAGAGAACACCAAAAAAATAAGCACTTCTTTGGATAGTATTTTGTGATTAAATTAATTTTGTATTTCTGATTCATACTTATTTTTTCCTCCCAGGACACAATCCAAAAAGAAAAAGGTCATTGTTGAGGATTCATCTCCTGAGCAAGCTTAATCCTATCATGGGTACAGTACTTTGTAAGCTATATTACCGTCTATCATCAAAATTATATTTGTTAACATGTTCTTTTATCCATGTATTGTCAGATCTGAAATTGGAACTGAAGAATTAGATGAATTCTTAAGGGAAAATAATGAAAAATCTGCTGCACAGGGGTATGTCTTGTTGGGGTGTATATTTCAGATTTTAGAGTATTTTCTTTGCTAATAATTGTTTCTTGTTTGACAGGGAGAAGGAAGCTGACCTGCGATCGACGGAAGGTCACTATGTCTCATCTGAAATGTAAGAAGCTTTATTTGATAAAATCTTGTTATCCCGATTTAACAGTATGGTATTTTTTGTGAATAACATGTACTCTATTATGTTTAGAATATCGGACGTAAACTTGGAAAGTGATGATCCTTCCTCTTAAGGACACACAGACCAAAGTAGCGTAAACAAACCGACAGAGAGCATGTAATTTCTCTTTCAAATAACCATTTTTTTGTTCTTTTATTACCTTCTACTTCTAATTCTATATATATTTTGTTTAGAAAAAAAATCCCTTTATTGTTTTATTCGAGAAAAAAAGGCAGGAAAAAAAAGCAAAAACTGCAAGTATGTAAGTTCTCAAAAATCAAAGCCTGTCTTTCTTTTGAATGCTTCGGGTGTATTTTTGACTTTCTTAGGGTGTATTTTAGGTTGAGTCTGGTTGAAGAGTCAGCCAGTGAGCCGGCTGAAGAGAATATGATGGTTGTGAGGGAAGAGACACAGTCCGAAGCGCTTGCAATGTGAGTTTTTCAAGAAAATTTCAACCTTATAACCTTTTTATTTTCGGAGGCTTTGTTAACCTTTTATTTTTCTTCTTGTTTAAAGTTCCGATTCAAGTTTGTCTACCACTGTCCCAAACAACCACTATGCCGAAAATTGAACAAACACCTGAGACAGAAAATGAACCAACCCCTATGCTACAAATTGAAGGAACTACAAAAAGGTAAGAAATAGTCTTGGGTGTGTATTTGGTTACAGTTTGGGTGTATATTGCCCCTGTTGGGTGTATATTTTCACGATTGATCCCTAACTAGTTTTTTTATAACATGATTAATTTTATGTAACCCTGCAGCACTCCTGAACCCCCTCAACAACTTGAAGAAAGCACACCCACGCTTCCCCCAGCTCCATCTAAAATGTAAGTTCATCAGAGTAAAATCAATGTTTGGTTATCATTCGTATATTCTTATTCTTATAATACGTTATACATGATCACGCAGTAATCCAGCCCCAGAAGACGCTGCTGCGCTGATGATGATGGCATAGACAGCATCGTATGTTCCTAAAACAGATCCAATGCCATCATTCAGCCTTGGCTTGACTGATTCAAGCCAAGAAGAAGCAGCAACGCAGGAGGGAGCATCAACACAAGATGGAGGGAGGGCAAAAACTCCAGAAACCCCAAAACTGCTAGAACAATTAGGGGATCTGTTACAAAAAATTGCAAGTGGTGGGGTGACAACAAAAGAAAAAAGTCCACAGATTCCAAAGGAGAGTGGCGGAGAGAGTTTCGAGAAGTTTGAAACTCCTGCGAGGATGAATGAAGATACATCTGACATGAAAGAGAAATGCTACCTCTGGGCCATACGAGTGAAGACATACGCAGATGGACTAACTAATGAGTTTGACACCGTCTGCACACTCCAAGCCCAAGATAGATACATTTTGTCAAAACTCCACCTTGCATCACTCGCAGCTGAAACGCATATAGAAGCTGAGGTAATATTACAATAACATTAATATTTTTATCACCAAAATTAACTACAATGCTGATTGATGTAAAATTGATTTCAGCATATTTTTCTAGATTGTCTCTACCATGTGCTTCATCCTAAACCAGCAAAAGATTAAAAGGTTTCAAGAAGAAGTATACTGTCTCCCCCTGATATTGTGGTAAGGGTTGTTTCAACAAATTTTGGGTGTATTTTCTGCATTCCTTCGGGTGTATTTTCTGTCTTAAATCGGGTATATTTTATGTGTTCATTTTGGTGTATTTTCTGTGTTAAAGTAGGTGTAAGTTGTGTATTCATTTGGGTGTATTTTCTGGATTCGTTTGGGTGTATTTTCTGTATTCATTTGGTGGTTCACAATTTTTGTAGAACATGGCCATTGTAAATCATCCACAAGGGGTATTCTTACGGCCTAAAACGAATAAGCCGTTCAGGGTGGAAGACTACGCAATGTTTATACCCTTCTTGGACCTTAAAAAATTAGCATCGTATCGTTATGTAAGTTTTCATTTATAAAACTTCTTATTACCATTTTTTACTTATGTGCCAAATAAACTAAAACATTGTTCAATCTGAACATATTTCAGATATTTGCACCTGTTTGTCATTCACAACATTGGTGGTTATGGTTGGCTGATACAAGAAAGCGGAAATTTTATATAGTCGACCCATATCACACGAAATCTCCGTCCGATGAGAGAACTGCCCTGAATACATTCATTATAAGTTGGTTCTGTGTTCTGTATTTTAATAGTTGGGTGTATTTATGTTCAATATAAGGTGTAACTTTGTGCTCCTTTGGGTGTATCCCTTTATTGAATTTATTCATGTATTACTGAATTATTTTGTATTTTAAGGGATACGTAATTTCACAAATTAAAGTATATGCTGGGGGCACCTTTGAAGACAAGGGACAAGGACAAGGAAATTGTACCACCATACCTTCACATCTCAGGCCAAAAGACAAGGTATAAATCTTTCACTCTGAAAATGAAACTTTTCTATATGTAATTTGTAATTTATTTTCTTGGTTTTCAGCTATGACTGTGCTATCTACGTAATGAAGTGGCTTGAGATACTTCAGCCCGCAAACATTAAAAGTAAAAAGTATGAGTGGGACAATTGGACCCAGGTAAATGTGTTTAAAACTAAATAACTCTGTATTACTTTACTCAATTAACATGGTTGATTAAACAGAATATTCTTTTTAACTGTAGGACGAGGTGGACCACTTTAGAGTAGAATATGCTTCCCGGATTCTATTCCATGAAATGAATCAAGACAAAGTTGAAGTCATCAGGGGAAGTAATGCAATAAGACTGTCCAAGCCATCCTCATTGTTATTGAGTCCATATTGTCAGATAGATTCTAAGGATATTGACACTGATTAATGTAACTGTTATATAGTCTTGTAACAAATTGAACACATGCTGTAAAAATCTGCCAATTATGAGTAAAATTCTCTCTGCTGTATTCAAAATGTCTGAATTACAGGTACTATAATATGAAGAAAAACATCAAATCAAATATACACCCATGACCTGACATTTTTTACACCCAAAGAAAGTTGAATGTACACCCAAAATTCTATCCCCCTGATGCTTTATCCCTAAAACCCTGAATCCTAAACCCTAAACCCTAAACCCTAAAAACTAAAACCTAAACCCTAAACACTAAAACCTAAACCGTAAACCCTAAAACCCTTAAACCATAAACCCTAAACCCTAAATCCTAAACCCTAAAACCTAAAACCCTAAACCCTAAAACCCTTAAACTGTAGTAAAAAAAAACAAACAATATTTTATAACATAAACAGCAGATTGTGAAATATATATATGTATATATATGTAAAATGTGAAACACAAGAAAATTCACAAAAATATACCCAAAAGAACAGTGCTTTTACACCCATATTCTGTAACTATACACCCAAAGAGTTATCCGCTGCTGCTGGTACTCTGAACTGATAATTCATAACACGTCCTTGATATTGGCTGAAATTTGAATGCACCACTGATGCAGCATCAAAGAGGTTTAATGAATATAACAAACTCACATATTAGCTAAACTATTAACGAGAAAATTAAACTCAATCACCACATATTTAAATAACATCACTTTTACCTCATTTCAAGCTTTCATTTTCTTCTTCTTTGTGGCATTTGCAATCTGTTTGTCCAACTTTGAACCTAACCTATTTTTTGGACGTCCTCTTGTTCGAATCTTTGGAGGGCTTTGAATCTCGTTAACGGATTCCAAGTTGGCGTCTTCGTGAGATAAAGAAGATGTCCCATTCCTTTTGACTTTCAATGATTCCATCTCAACCATGACATTATCGTATGCACGGTGCAGAATTGCAGTCAGCTCCTCCGATTCTGATACAAATTCGCAAATATTTTGCAAACGAAAAACTAATTCGTCAAACCTCTTGCTTTTTGGCTCCAACAGTGGCTCGTCGTGGCTGCTCTTGATGTGTGTGTGTCGCCTCTTTACCTTCTTGCTCCATCGTTCCAGTATATATCTAGGTGACACTTGGCTTACTCGTTTAAAGCTTAACACGCTTAGTACGTGACGACACAATATCCCTCTTGACTCAAATAATAAGCATTGACATTTTACCTCGACTGCTACTGAGTCGTAAGTAACCACAAACTTGTTGAATATTGAACTGGAAACTTGTTCTCCAACTTCGTATATTGAATAGCCTAGAGCGGAATTCGTTAATCTAGTGATGCAATTCGCCTTTCCTCTGAATTGTGCTTGGACTTCCCTAAACTTTTGATGAGTGTACACATCTTGAAACTGAGCTTCAATGGAGGATTTAGTTGCACACAGTATGACCGTATGAAAATCTGCAGCATTTGATTCTCTCTCTGCTTGCTCCCTGCTTTAGAGGCAATTATCGTATTGTTTGACAAATTAAATAAGCGAGCTGTTCCGGGTAATAAACTTGTTAAAAAATGAATGCATGCTCTCGCTCCTTTGTGTGCTTCTCATCCCTGCCCAGAAGTGGTGATCCAGATAGATTGGAACCCATATATGACGGTCTTCATAGAGATCTGTAGAATACACCAAAAAACAGACTATAAATACACCCGAAAAAATTCAATTTACACATCTGCTGCAGATTTTAAACAAACATTACCTGAAAGTCACTTGTTGTCCACAAGACCAAAATTCAGCAGAAAATCATTCCAATTCCTATCAAATGAGTCTTTACTATGAGAGTTCCAAACAACTTGGCTCATTTCTTGTTCAATTTCTGCATGTCCCTTGTACCCGTTTAATTTGCTTGGAATCTTCTTCATGATGTGCCAAATACACCAACGGTGAATTGTTGTTGGAATACAAGCCTCTAAAGCCCTTTTCATTGATGCGCATTGATCGATGAGAAACCCTTTCGGAGCATTTCCTCCCATGCAACGAAGCCAACATTGAAATAACCATTTGAATGATTCAATTTCTTCATTTTTCATCAAAGAGCATCCAAGAAGTGTTGACTGACCGTGGTGATTCACCCCGACAAAAGAACCACAAACCAAATTATACCTGAAATAAATTACCATAGTGCAGAGTGAAAAATCATTACGTACACCCAAAAAATGATTTTATACACCCAATATACACCTCCGCGGCAGATTCATAAAAAAACATTAATTTAGCATCATAAACAGGGACAGTTTATTACCTGTTTGTATTGTAGGTGGTGTCAAATAAAATAACATCTCCGAAATACTCAAAGGCAGCTCTACTTCTTGCATCGGCCCAAAAAGCCAACTTAATCGATTGATCTTCCTCGAGTTCAAGCTCAAAAAAGAAATTATGATTCTTCTCTTTCATTCTTAACAAATATTTTTCGAATTCCTTTGCATCTTCTTGTTCAGAAACATTCAGCACTTCTCTCGTAATGTAATTCCTCACATCCTTTTCAATAAAATTTAACTCGCGGTGACCCCCGGCTGCCGCAACAAATGATTGGTAAGTTTTGCTTGGTCTAATACCAGCCTCCTTGTTATTCTCTATTGTACGACGAATGGACATGCTTAGTTCCCTGTGCTGTTTGAGCATCTCTGCTTTAATTGGACAGCAAGGGTGTGAATGATGCAGCACAACCTTTGAAATGATCCAAGCACCAACATCCTTCAATGTGTGTATATAAATTCTCGCTGGACAGTTTAAACCGGATGTTGGATTTGTTTTCTCGGTCGGAGATATTTTAGATTTCCATTTTTCCTCTCTGCTACATGTAATCAACTGATTCTTAATCTCGTTTCCCTTCCTATTTGTGCTCCGAACTCTTGTAGAAAAACCTGCAGCCTTGGCGTAGTCCCTGTAAAATTTTCCAGCATCTTCAAGGGTGGTAAAGGTAATTCCAACCTTCGGAACAAACTGGTCATCAACAACACAGAGAGGCTGCAGAATACACCATGTCAAAAACTAAAAATACACCCAATAATATCTGATCTACACCCGAGCAACAATAACTCAACTAAAATAACAAAAAAAGCCATAAACTGTAAATACACCCAAGCTTCCCCTAAAATACACCCAAAAAATTCTGATCTACACCCGAGCGTCTGCTATAAATTGCAGATAATTAATCAAAACTAATACATTAGATTCAATCTACAGATTTATGTTCACGCATTAATTTCACAGTCAATGATCACCAATTATTCAGCTAGACAATCATAGACGAATAACTGCATCAAAATCCAGAGTAATCGTAATTAGATGAATGTAAATCAAACCTCAGGAACTTTGTTAGATTGAAATTCATAATCCACTTCGCCCTGAATCAGCTGATAATCTGAGGTTGAATCATCAATTTTCTTCAAAACGAGTTCAAAATTTGATTTCAGAAACCAGAAAATCGAAAAAAAATGAAGCTAGAGTTACAGAGAGAGGAACTCACGTCAATGACGAAGAACAAACCAGTGATAAAGGAGGGGAAAAGAACGATCGAAAAGGCAGGGAAAGACGCGTGAGAAGGAGAACGAAAAAATTTGGGAAGAAGGAGAACGAAGAAGGAAACGAAATCTTTTAAAATTGGAAGTTATATATTCGCGCATTCTGTTATATAGCGCGTGAAACCTACGTAACAGTAGCAGCGCGTTTTGAGCGTTAGTTTTAATTGGACTTGTAAGGCTTACAAGCCTTAATCGCTTGTATGCGAAGAATTTCTGATATTTGAATTATTTAAAATACTTAATGTACATAAGAAAGATTAGTAATAATGATAGACAAAAGTGATACTTATTAGTAAAATTTTATTTTCATTAAATTTACTGCTTATGTGGTTATATGACATGACAAAATGGACTCTTTAGTGAAACTTATAACATGACAAAAATGGACTCTTTAGTGAAACTTAGGTGAAAATTAGTTAATTTAAAAAATAAAAAAAATTAAAGAATATTGAGTGTCTTAATTTTTAAGATAAGCTCATTAATAACAACATTTTCACTCCAATATACAAACCAATTATCAATGTCTTAAGTTATCAATTTCGAAATTCATTCTAACAATCAATTTCAACATTACTTTTGCATTGAGTCATTTTTGTTTCTCTTTTCGTTGATATATACATTGTCTTCCCATCATTGTAACTGGTATAATAAGGCCCCATAAAATGGCATTCTTTTTACATTCATCTCCAAGTTCTTCGACCTAAATAAAATAGTCACATGTTATCTCTAATTTTTGTTTCACGCAAGATTAGAGAAAGAAAAGATAAATCAACATCAACCAAGATTTTTATTAACAGTAGAGGCACAAATATTAGTATATACATATACCTTATAATGCGGACACGGTAAGAATCATCTATCTGAATTTTCTACCATTCGTAACACTAACAGCACAATATTCATGTTATGGTAGCATTTACCACTATTAAAAGAGTGTTTCTTTTTTTTTCTTTGTCACACCTCCAATGGAAGACCCACTAGTATTACTAAAGCTGTTCTCCTGGCATGGTAGTTTCGATTAGTGATACTATGCGTATAAGTCTTTTTGTAATCAAGTCTAATCAAGTTGGTGCAAAGCCCATAAAAAAAAATGTGTGCATGTCATTACTTTTTTCCGTGCTTTCTACAACACACAATTTTTTGTTGGAGAGTACAAAAACTTATTAATATATTACACAAATTTTTGAAACATAAGACACAATTTTGCACATAACACAAACTTATCGATATAGCATACAAATTCTTACTCATAGCACGCATATTTTTCCACATAGCACAATTTTTTGTTGCGAATGTATTTTATTAGTTGGGTGAGTCAATGTTCTGGGTATGTAATCCTCCAAAAATTTATATGTTGCACATAAAAAATTCTATGCTATGCAACAAGATTTTTGTGTTGTTCAAAAAAATTTCTATGTTGTGCGTATTTCATTAGTTGGGTATCAATGTTTTGGACATATGGCCCTTAAAAAATTTGTGTTGTATACTAAAATTTGTGTGCTATGTATCAAAATTTATAAGTTATGCATCAAAATTTCTGTGCTCTAGTTTTCTGAACATTTATAAGAGTAGAAAAAGATGAAGACAATGCGGCCAACGATAATGATAATAAGAAAGGATGAGGAAGAAAAAAAAAAGAGAAAAAAATTAAAAACCAACAACAACATCAAGAAGACAGCGGTAGTGATAGTGACCATGATGACGGCAGTAGTGGCAGTGACAACGACAACGACATTAAAAGAAAAAAGGAAGAAACAACGTAAGAAGAAGGGATAATCATTAAAGGAGAGAGAAGTGGTGTGCAAATAAATTTTTATTTTTAAACAACTTAATTAAACTTGGTTACTCAAAAGACTTGGACACCTAACATTTTTTGTTTCAATTTACCTTCAAACTTTGACTGAATTTCACCTCTCATCCCTCAATTTTGCAAGTCCCTACAATTAGGATAATAAATAGTGTTTCCTCGGAGCTAGGGCACTCAATATTCTTTAAAATATTTATCTTTTTAATTTCTTAAATTAACTAATTTCCACCTAAATCTAAAGAGTTCACCTTCTCATCCTACATAGCCACATAGGCAGTAAATTAACAAAAATAGAGCCCCACTAATCTTTCGTGTGTACATTGAATATTTTGAATAATTGGAATATATATTTATTCACCCAAAAATCTTTCATGTGTATTTTTGTCCATTTATTCTATGTTTTACATAATTATTTTTATTTAAAAAAATGTGACCTTACATTATGTAAATAGTATATTATCAAATACTAGAACATTTAAAATTATTGCTATTTTAAGGATTTTCTTTTACTCCATAAAAAAATGAGATATTCTCCATATCCAAACAATTTTGGCATTCAAGTTCATCCAAGCAATTTTAGGTCATGCGCTTTTCCTGCTTTCTTCTTTCTTTACGCTTCTTCTCTTCTTCTTCTTCTTCTCTTCTCCCCTGCGCTTTTTCTTCTTCTTCTTCTTCTTCTCACGCTCGTTTACGCACGGAGCGTCTTCTTCTTCGCGTTCCTTCTCCTCCTCCTCATTCTCCTCCTTCTTTTTCGCGTTCCTTCTTCTTCACATGTTTTCTCCTTATCATCATTCTTTAGTTGTTGTTGCTGTATTTTTTTGTCTTTTCCTCCTTCTCTCCCTGGTGAAGAAGCAGTAGAAGGTGAGGAGGAAGAGTTTTAAATTTTGTAGAACAGAAATGAACCAAACATGTTATTATGGTGAAACAATTGTATAGTACTAAATGAATGGAACATTATCCATTATATAAATTCAAATTCGAACAGTTTTCTGCATAATGAATCGAACACGTACTCAATGAAACATAATCTATTATATAAAATCAAATTCAAATAGCTTTCTGCATAATGAACCGAACATGTACTCATGGTGAAACAATTTTATAGTATTGAATGAACGAAACATAATCCATTATATAAAATCAAATTCAAACAGCTTTCTGTATAATGAACCAAACACGTACTCATGGTGAAACAAGTGTATAGTACTGAATGAACGAAACATAATTCATTATATAAAATCAAATTCGAAACACCTTTCTGCATAATGAACCGAATACGTACTCATGGTGAAACAATTGTATAGTACTGAATGAATAAAACATAATCCATTATATAAAATCAAATTCGAAACACTTCTGTCTACAATTTAGAGATTAGCAATTCAATTCAATTTAATTCAGATTCAGAACACCTACGTCCATTCAATTCACATTAGCAATTGCATTCCAGTCAATTCGATTGAAAAAATAATCCATTAGCAAAGTATTGGCGTTGTTGGTGATGACAATAATGAAGAAGAAGAAGAAGAAGAAAAGGAAGAGGAGGAGGAGAAGCAGAATGTGCCATGAGGAGGAGGAGGAGGTATACGTGAATTTGAAAGAAGAAGATGATGTATGCGTGTATTTAAAAGAAGAAGCGCGGGGGAGGAGAAGAAGATAAAGCGCGTGTAATGACGCTCTTTTAATGAGAGTGGTTTTTGCTAGTGTTGGACCTACTTGGATAAAATTTGGATGAAAAAATATTTGGATGTGTAGTATAGCCCAAAACAAATATACTCTTAAAACCATGCTAAAAGATAGTGTAATAATACTGCAAATATAATTTCTTTATATTGCACCATTAATAATTTCCTTACTTAGTGAAATTGAATTTAATATATCTCTTAAAATTAGTTAAACGGTCCTTTTTTTTGTTTTATTTTTTTCAATAAGAATAAAAATTTAATTTTGATACAACAACAGTATAAAAGTAATTATTTAATTTTTGTTAACGTAGTATTACATAATTAAATACACGTATAAAACTATCAATAATGCTCCACATCCATGCAAAAACCCTAACCAAGTTATCCAAGAAATTTTTGCTAGACGCGCCTCCTCCACCCCCAACTCGTTTGTGATACACGCGCTCTAACATATGAACCTAAACCTTCTCTGCTGCAACATAAAGCCTTTTCTGCTCAACGTAAAGCTCTCGTAGTTCTTCTCTGTTCACATCTTTCTTCTCCGTTTTCTTTATTGATCTGCATTGTATTCAATGTAATAAGCTTCGTCGTTCTTCTCTACTCACGTTCATCTTCTTCGTTTTCTTCTTTCGATCTGCTTACATTGCATTTATCTTCTTTCTATTCTTTTTCATTTTCTTTTTTGATCTGCACATAGCATTTATCTTCTGAATCGAAACAATGAATGATTCAACTTTAAATTAGTTGAATGAGAGCGATTTGGATTATTCTTCTGAATCCTATCAAGCGAACGAGGTTTGAATTATTCAATTATGAATTGAATTGAATGGACACATGTGTTCTGAATTGAATTGAATTGATCATTTCTAAATTGTAGACACAGGTGTTTTGAATTTGATTTTATATAATGGATAATATTCCGTTCATTTAGTACTATACAATTGTTTCACCTTAATAATGTGTTCAGTTCATTATACATACAGAGGTTTGAATTTGAATTTATATAATGGATAATATTCCATTCATTTAGTACTATACAATTGTTTCACCTTAATAACATGTCCGGTTCATTATGCAGACAACTGTTCGAATTTGAATTTATATAATAGATAATGTTTCGTTTATTTAGTACTATATAATTATTTCACCTTAATAATATGTTTGGTTCATTATGCAGACCAGGTGTGCTGTGTATGAACAATTTGTCCCAAAGGTTGGGATGACTTTCAAGACACTAGAAGAAATTAGAAAGTTCTACAAAAATTATTCCAAATTTACCAGTTTTTCTACCAAAATAAGGAACATGACTCGAAAGGGAGACGAGATTAAGAATCAATTAATCGTATGCAGCAGAGAGGGGAGGTGGAAATCCAAGATATCTCCAACTCTGAAGACAAATCCCTCAGCCGGCATAAACTGTCAAACCAGGATCTACGTACACATATTGAAAGACGTTGGTCTTTGGACAATTTTCAAAGTTGTTATGAATCATTCACACCCCACTGTCCATACCGGACAGAGATGCTCAAACAACACAGGGAGCTAAGCATGTTCGTGCATCGCACCATCAAAACCAACAAGGAAGCCAGACTCAGACCGAGCAAAACTTACCAATCATTCGTAGCAGCATCTAACAGTCATCGAAAACTAAGTTTTATAGAAAATAACGTGAGGAATTACATCACAAGGAAAGTACGGAATATTTCCGAACAAGACGATGCCAAAGAATTTGGGAAGTACTTATTAAGAATGAAAGAGAAGAACCAAAATTTCTTTTTTGAGCTCAACCTCAAAGGTGATCACTCCATCAAAAATGCATTCTGGGCCGACGCAAGAAGTAGGGATTCATGCGATTTTTTTGGAGACGTGGTTTCATTCGACACCACATACAACACAAACAGGTATTCAGTTCACTTAAATATAGTTTTAGGTTCATAGACGCTACGAATTTTGGTTTATAACTATTTGGGTGTGTCCATTTATGCAGGTACAATTTGGTTTTTAGTTCTTTTATGGGCATGAATCACCACGGTCAGTCGATACTTCTCGGATGCTCCCTGATGAAAAATGAGGACATCCAATCATTCAAATGGCTATTCGAATGTTGGCTCCGTTGCATGGGAGGGAAGGTACCAAAAGGCATTCTCACCGATCAATGCGCATCGATGCAAAGGGCCATCGAGATGTGCATGCCAACAATAATTCACCGGTGGTGCATCTAACACATCATGAAGAAGATCCCAAGCAAACTAAACAGCTATAAGTTACACGAAGAAATCGAACAAGAGATGAGCCACGTCGTTTGGAACTCGTTCACAAAAGACGCATTCAATAGAAACTGGAACGATTTCCTCACAAAGTACTACCTCGGAGGCAACAAGTGGCTCTCAGCTAATCGAGATTTTAATTCGAATTTTTTTTATGCTGTTACTTTTTCAGTTAAAACGTGCACAAATTTCGGTTTATGCTAGCTCATGTTTTCGGTTCATTTTGCAGAGCTATACAAAAATCGCCATATATGGATTCTAGTTTACCTGGATCACCACTTCTGGACCGGGATGAAAAGCACACAAAGGAGCGAGAGCATGCATGCATTTTTCAACAAGTTCATCACACGCAACAGCTCCTTGAGTTAATTCGTGAAGCAATACAACAATTGCCTAGCAAGCAGAGAGCAAAGAGAGAAAGATTTTGATGTTGCAGATTTTCACACTGTGATACTATGCGCAACAAAATCAGCAATAGAGGCTCAGTTTCAGCATGTGTATACCCACGAGAAGTTCATAAAAGTTCAAGGACAATTCAGAGGAAAGGTGAACTGCATCACAAGATCAATGCATTCCACCCTAGGTTTTACAACATACGAAGTCGTATAGCGGGTTTTTAACTCCACATTCAACAAATTTTTCGTCACCTACGATGCAGTATCATGAGAATTAAAGTGTCAGTGCCTACTGTTCGAGTCAAGGGGCATACTGTGCCGCCATTCTCTGAGCGTCTTAAGCTTCGAGCGAGTAGATAACGTGACACCGAAATATATATTGGAACGATAGAGCAAGAACATAAAGACGAGGCATACACACATTAAGAGCAGCCAAGACGAGCCTCTATTGGAGCTAAGAAGCAAGAGATTCGATGATTTGGTGTTTTGGTCACACAATATTTGCAAATTTGCGTCAGAGTTCGAGGAACTGACCAGAATTCTGCACCGGGCCTTTGACAATGTCATGGCCGAGATGCAAGAATATCAAGCGAGAAGTAAAGGAAAAAGTTTGTTATACCACAAAAAAGCGACGTTGAGTGATGTGAACGACCTTCAAAGCCCGCCACGTGTTAGAACTAGAGGCCGGCCCAAGAATAGACTAGAATCAAACCTGGAAAAAAATGTCTCAAACGCCACGAAGAAAAAGAAAAAGCTAGCTCCAAGCGAGGTAACATTGATTTGCTTTCGATTAGGGAAACATTCATTTGTGCATTTTGCTAATATATGATTTATTTTCTCTTTTGCAGTTGAACTTTTTAGACAGCGGATCAACGATTCAGTCAAGATCCAGCCTTTACAATGCACAAAATATGAATTATCCCGGAGAGGATTATAGGAGTTTCTGTTTTTATTAACATAAATTTCCATTCATGTATGAGCAAATTTCGGTTCATTGAAGTTATAGGAGGGTTAATTTCTGATTGGTTTTAGTCTTTATTGAATAGTCACTTTTTTTTTGTTTTTTATATTAGCTTTCTGAAATTCTTTATTGAATAGTCACTTTTTTGTTTATTGAATAGTCACTTTATTATGTTATGTCAAAGAGTTCAAGTGTTTCTGAAACTGAATACTGATATATACATTTTTTTCAAATTAGCTCTCTGCTATAGTGATATATGCACTTTTTTTTATGATCTTGTGTATTAATTTCAGTTCCAACAGATATATACATTAACATTATATTTTCCATTAACATTAGATTTTGAAAAAAATTTACATTAATATTCACATATATACATTAAAGAAGCAGTGTTTGCTTTTTTAAACAAGTTAAACAAAATAATGTTAATTATAACCAGTCAAATAAAGTATATCCTATTTACTATCTATGTCCCCAGATGTGAATTTACAAAATGGGATGGAGAGGGTAGCAGATGGCTTCGGGAGTCTTATGACTTCAGATTCCCGAATCACTTAGTCTCTGATTTTGTTCATTTTGTGCAACAGAATATTTGGACCATATTCGCCCCTGAAAGCATCAATTTCTTCCTACAATTCAATTGAAAGGAATTAGTTACATAAGAAATAAATCCAACTGAAATAAGAAATGAAACGAATTTGATTAATTTAGAAACTACTTACTTGTGTCCAGTTTTAATATTGATACATCTTCTCTTTTTTATCTTTTGAGGATCAATTGTTTCAAGCCATTTCATGACGTATATCGCGGAATCATAGCTAAGCAAGAATTAAGTAAAAATGATTAATAGCACATTAGCAGAGAAAGATTAAAAATAGCACAATAGCAGAGAAATATTTTTACTTTGTTTGTTGACCGTTAAGCCTGATATACTCCGCTTCTATTCCCTCTCCATCCTCCATTAAGGGTTCTGCCCCAGTATAAACCATCATTTGGGAGATTATTAATCCCTAAAAGGGATACAAAAAGTGAATGTAAATAAGAAACTACAATGAACCGAACTCTGTCCATGTTCTGAATAAAACGTGATAAACATTCAATCAGCAAAGGAAACATTTCTGCATGCAAAAGAACTCAACTGAACACTTAAGGATGAACTGAATGTAAATCACCAACCCCAATGAACCGAATTCTACTCAAGTTTGAATAATTTACAACAAAATATGTATGATGTAAATAACTTACAACAAATTTGTTCAGTTTAATTCTCAAGTAAGGTATTTCATTTTTCTTTTTGTTGATAGGGTCAAGCACATAGAAAGTCTTCTTATGGACATCGATAATCCACAACCACCAGTTTCCTCCATTACAAATCGGCACAAACAGCTGAAGCGAAAAATGATAGAATATTTCAGTCCAAACAATAGCAAACAACAGAATTATCAAAGAAGTTTTAGAAATCACAACTTATAAATAGATGTGATGCCAGTTTTCTTTTGTCAAGAAAATGACAGTAGTGTGCATATTGATCGATATCCATCCGGTAGGCCTTGTTGGTATTTAGATCAATGTAATTCTCGCCATGGGTATCCAAATGAACCGAATTATTTATCAGAACCAGTAAATTACTTAGGGAATAAAAAATTTGGCTTACCACAATATCCGTCGGCACACAGTATATTTCTTCCTAAAACTGGCGACATTTTCTGTCGTTGAGAATCATACACTGTGCATTGACCACCTACAGGAAGAAAATTTATGAGATATACAGTATAAGAGTCTTTAGAAGTAATCATTAATGTTAACCCAATAAGCAAAGAATTTACCGTGTTATCTACATCTTCTCCGGGATTTAAAGACAAGAAATGATGTCTAAACCCCTCCAAATGCATTTCATGATTAAAGACGAATATGGCGTCATATTCGTTGGTACTATCTTTGGTTTCTTTTACATGTGTCATCCAATGATAACATTTTTTTCTCAACTCCTCTGTGATTTCTTTTTCTCTCTTCGGGTTTTGTACCCTACAGCCATTGTGAAGCTCGGCTTGGGACTGGTTTTCCCAGCAAATTTCAATGCCACCACCAACCCAGCATCTATCACCGCCTCTGCCAGGATTTCAAGCTGTGTCAGCGTCAGCTGAGAGGTCGGGGGAGATGGTTGAGATGTTGGGGGACTTATCCCAAGGTTGAAGGAAGGTGCATCATCTTCCCATAAAGAAGGACGAGTAGCACTGCAAGACGACAGAGTAAAGTTTTAAGTAAAAATGAAAAAGCAATATCATATAACATGAAAGCTAATAAAAATTATATTAATTAAAACTTACACATTCAACGGAGGTTCTGGCTCCATCTTTGTCGGGGAAGATTCCTCGTCGGCCTACTTTTCGGGTTCTGGAGGGCAGCTGTAACAAACAGAAGTGAGTAATTGATTTATGGATTCAAATGAACCACAAGTAAACAATGTAATGAACCGAAATTACCCAGATCTGAACAGGCAGAAAACTTACAAATCAGGCTGTGCTTCTTCTTCCAACTGCCCTACCACCGCAGCTTCTTGGCATGGTTGCTATTGTTCTTCGCAGGGCTGCTGCATTAAACAGAAAAGAGTTCAATAACGATCCGAAATTATTATCTTGTACCATTAAAACTAACAAAAAGAATTCTAATTACAACTTAAAGGAACAATGAAAAAGCAATATCATATAACACAAAAGCTAATAAACATGATATTAATTAAAATTTACACATTCAACGGAGGTTCTGGCTCCGTCTTCATCGAGGAAGATTCCTCGTCGTCCTGCTTTTCGGGTTTCGGAGGGTAGCTGTAACAAACAGAAGAGAGTAATTGATTTCTGGATTCAAATGAACCACAAGTAAACCATGTAATGAATCGAAATTACCTAGATTTGAACAGGCAGAAAACTTAAATCAGGCTGTGTTTCTTCTTCCAATTGCCCTGCCACCGCAGCTTCTTAGCACGGTTGCTATTGTTCTTCGGGAGGGCTGCTGCATTAAAAAGAAAAGAGTTCAATAAGGCCCCCAAATTATTATCCTATACCATTAAAACTAATAAAAAGAATTCTAATTACAACTTACTTATTAACAGAAGTTTCTTATGTTTGACTTTCGGAAGGAAAATAGGTAAAGGGATCTTTTATTAGATCTTCCTTAAGAGAACTCGGAAGAGACACCACAATATAAAATCTAAGGAATGTAAACAAGGAAGAAGTTAATGTTGAATGATTAGAATAGGTACTGAGAAACTGAAATCTGTACATTGAAAAACTCACATATCCAGAGGTTGAGAATGAGTTTCTTCTCGAACCGCAATTATTTGGAGTTCAGGATCAGGTGTAGTGCTACTGACAATTAAACACAAATTTTGTGTGATTAATTAAACAAAAATTATTATCTAAATCTAAAAAACCAACATAAATATTTCAACTTACATATTTGGAGTTTGGAAACTCTGTTTTCGATAGATGTCTTTCTTCTAAAACCTTTTACCGGGGTTCCCAGGGTATTTTTCCTAATAAAAAAGATACCAAATTAAAATCATCAACTAGGATTAAAAGTAGAGGATTAAAAACACCTAAAATTTATTTTTTGGAATCCAATGAACCGAATTTAAACCAATAAAAGAACCAAATTTACCTGGCATTGGCGGGTGCATTTACAGATGGTGTGGAGCTCGTTTGAGTTTGTAAAGGTTCACTGCCCAGATTTTAGTCGGTAGTCTAAGAAAAAAAATAAATATTATTCAGTAAATCCAGAGGAATTACAAGAGGTTTTAGGAAAAGTTAGCAAACAAAGAAAAAGAACTCGATATAAGAAACCAAATCTTACGTCTCAGATAAATCATTTCGCGCCTCCGTCGAGTCAAAGTCATCCGGAGCAGCATTTGTTTTTCAAGCTCCATCATTTTTTCTCTTTGCTCTCTTTTCTCTTAATAGCTGCAACGCCTCCCTTCTTCTTTCGGCAATGCTGACCTTTACTCGTTCACTTCTGAAAATTCATAAGATAAGTATCAATGAATCTAAAATAAAAATATCAATGAATCGAAAATATGATTTCAGAAACTTACTCCCTTTCAGATTCAGTTTTGCTCTTTGAATCTATCAGAACAAGCTTGCTTGGTTCGGTTTGTTTTTTGGCACCCCTCTTTGGTTGTTTTCTTTTCCCTGTTAGTATTTTTTCGATTTCTTTTTCTCCGCAACACATTCAAACACATGAAATTTATACCGAAGAAAAATATCATAGCTATAATTTACTTAACAAGCACACACAAATAATTTTCAGCAAATAAAAGTAAAACTAAACCATATGAACATCATACAATCATAGAAATGAACATAAAATAATCAATTCCCAAACTTACTGGTTTTCAGATTCACTTGTGCTCTCGGAATCTGTCAGAACAACCTTCTTTCTTTGCTTTCTTTTTTAACCACCTTCTGTGGTTGTTTTCTTTTTTTTTTTGAGGGGTTTTTTCAATTTCTTCTTCTCTGCAATACATAAGAACAAGCGCATAAGAACAATTTTAAGCAAATACAAGTAAGATGAAACCAATATGAAGATCAAACTTATTGGTTTTCGGATTCACTTTTGCTTTCTAAATCCGTGGGATTGCTTTCAGTTTCTCTTGTTGTTTCTGAATCCGTCTCAACATCATTGTTTTTCAATTTCTTCTTCTCCTCTGCGATACATAAGAACAAGTGCCTAAGAACAATTTTAACCAAATACAAGCTAAACTAAACCAAATGAACATCAAACTTACTGGTTTTTTGTTTTACTTGTGCTTTCCAAATCCTTCGTACTGTTTTGGTTTTTAGATTTACTTGTTGTTTCTGAATCCATCAGAACAATTTTTTATTTTTTTGCCAGCCTTTGTTGTTGTGTTCTTTTGGTCGGCGGTGTTTTCTCGGATTTAGATTTGGATTCGGATTCAGAAAAATTGTCTTCTTCCAAAGAAGAATCCAGAACAACAATTTTCTTTTCTTCTTTCTTTTGCTTTCCCTTCTCTTTCCCCTTCAGAAAAATTATTTTATTCTCCACCTTCTTTCCTTTTGTCTTTCCTCCCTTACTTGTGCTCTGTGCAGAAGTCCCTAAAACACAAGCTTATTTAGTTAGCAGAGTATTTTAGAAGCATCTGAACGGAAATTTCAGGGGAATTTTTGTTTAATTTACCATTGTGTCGGTTGCTTCCTTAGAAATCCAGTCGAACATCCTCTTCCGTGTCCATTGGGCCACACATAGTGGCCCGGGAGCCTTAGGTGCATCCAAGCGAGGGAACTTGGATTCATGGAAATATATCAGCATCAAAATAAACACGCAGCCGTTAACGGATTGTTTCTTTCCCTTTCTTCTGGCTTCGATCCCCTTCCTCAAGAAGCTCAGCACATGAGTTGCCCAATCCCATTGTTGGATATTCTCCACACGAAGGACAGGTGGCTTATGGATCGGGGAGGCCGTGCTTACCGTCATCGGCAGCAAGAAGCACTTCTGGACGAAGACAACAAAAGTTCTCCGGAATTTCTGCCGATTCTCTTCCCCTTCAACACTCATATCAAGGACAGATTTTGTCAAAGATGCCAATGTAGCACTTTTGAAGCCGTCAATTTTCTTCTTCTCTGCCTCATTCAGTCTGCCGTACTCAACTTTTTCAGGAAAACAATCCCTACAATATTTTAACCAGTCAAATAGGCTCAGTTTTATTTTCTGTACACAAATGAACCGTAAATAAAGTAAGCAATGAACCGAAATAAGCACAAGGTGAAAAGTGTATTACCGCCGTGATTTATGCCTAGCACAGCTGCTACCTTATCAGGTGTTATGGATATTTTTCCATAGAGAGTGTCCAAGTATCCATAATATTCATCATAGCAAGCAACCAATTCTCTCAGGAGGCTGTGAGAGACGTTCATTTTCGGAACATGTGCCAGCGTACCGAATCTCATTTCTTCAACAATATATTTCTTTTCTCGACTCATTGCCTTGAACACCCTTGCTATTGTCTTTGTCTGGCCTCTGCAATCGTGAGTTTTCTGCAAGATTTCGAAACAGTATGTCATGATATATTTATAATACAAAATAGAGTTTATTTGAATAAAAGGGGGTAAATATATTTAATGTGTACATATGCTTACGTTATAGCGCGACTCCTACTTTTTTGTCACCATCATCTTTTTCATTTTTGCTATAAGGACAAAAAAAATTGGTCAATACTTCACTCAATACACCGACAAGCACAAACATGCATATTTTAATCAAGTGAATCAAAATGGCCAACTCCACTTAACCGAACACCATTTATGCTTTGAATAAAACGTGATAAACATTCAATCAGCAAGAAATATATTTCTGCATGCCAAAGAACTCAACTGAACACACTAACAATCAAGTGAATCAAAATGACCAACTCCACTGAACCGAATACCATTCATGTTCTAAATAAAATGTGATAAATATTCAATCATCAAGAAAAATATTTTTACATGCAAAAGGACTCAACTGAACACTTAACAATAAAATGAATCAAAATGACAAACTCCACTGAACAGAACTCCAATCATGTTTTGAATAAAACGTGATAAACATTCAATCAGCAAGAAAAGCATTTTTGCATGCAAAAGAACTCAACTGAACACACTAACAATCAAGTGAATCAAAATGACCAACTCCACTGAACTGAAAGAAAATAAGAACACATTTCCATTCTTATGCCCTAGTTACGCAAAAAAAAAATAGAATCAGAATAAGTCGATCTACTAAACGAAGCAACTCAATCCAGTAAACCTAAAATGCAACTAGGAGAAACACGAGATTGCGAGATTTTAAATAAACAGTAGTTTTTATCATATCTTTCGCAGTCTCTGTTCTTGTTTTCGTTTGTTTTTCCTTCTTTCTTTCGAAATCTTCTCGCGATTCTTCAGTAAAACCAGTTTCGGCGGAGAACATGAGTGAAGTTTGAGAGATTTTGAGAGAGATTCGAAATTCTCAGTAGCAGTTTCAAGGTTGAAGAAGGAATATTGTTTCATAATGAAGACGCGAATGAATGTTAACGTTTCGGGGGTTTGGGGTGCATGTAATACACGCTCATTTAATGGTATTGGATTTTTTTTGTATTGGGTCAGTTTTGATGGACTTAGATGGAAAATTACATGGACGTGTAGCCCAACTGTAAAACCAGTTTATATGTATATCAAAATTAAATTTTAAGTGAATCCCACATTGTGCATGCAGCAACTTATTGGCCAGCGGCAGATCCTTAAATGGAGCTCAGATCCGCGACGAATTAGTCATTGACCTATCGGGTTGAGGAATACCGTGGGCAACAAAAAATTAAATTTTAAGTATAGTGAATCAAATCTCAACCAACTAATCTCTCCATATTTAGAGCTAGAGGGAAAATTCTTTATTATTATTTTGGCTTGGGTCCAAGTCCAATCAAATGATGTTATGAGCAAGTGTTGATGATGGGCATGATGATCTCAATAACATGATCATCAATTTCATTAAAGTTTCTTAATCAGATATCGTTGATAATAATCATGGCAGTGGCCATACTAATCTTTGAACCGACCAAGTGCCTCCATTTGATGAAGATGCCAATCATTATTATAACAAATAGTACCAACAATTCTTTATAGTGCATGCATAACTTTAATTCATGCGCTTAAAAAAAAGATTATGCGAGGAAAATCTAGGATTATGTATTATTAATAAGTAATTAATACCTTTCAAAAAAGAAATATTAATTAATTGTTTTCAGGAGTGGTAAGCAAGTCAAGCTTTTATGACAATAGTTGAAGTTCAAACTTTACTTTTAGAATATTTTCTCCCTTTTTAATTAATTGTAAGCCTTTAACAATTTAATTCTTTTTCATAAATAATTATCTAGTTAGT
>NC_029788.2:8122483-8128716 GCF_000816755.2 Arachis ipaensis
AAGATTTAAAAGTGAAAAAAAGGTTTTACGAAATTTCTTAAGTAATAATTGCCATCGTATTTAAAAAAGTTAGTTCTACAAGAAAATTTATAAAGAAATATAGGAAAAGATTTACCCACTTTAATTTAGATGGGAACTCTTCTTGTACTTTACCTTTTGATTTCTCCTTAAGCTTTTAATTCTGTTTACAGAACTATAATCTATTAATCCGAACTTACTATCTATTATTAAAACACATATCTTTTGTCTTCATAAACACTTATGGTTTTTTACAATTCAAGGTTATGAAAACAAGTGACTGATTTTATGTATACAAGTAAATTAATCGATTTAGTAACTGATTTTTTGTGTATAAATATTATAATTATACTAATATAGGCATATAGCTACCAATTAAGCAATGAATATAATATACATAAATTATTGCCGATCTTTGAAACTGATTAAATATAGGCGTGATTTTATTGTAAAATTGAAATATCTCACCAGTAACATAATGGTGTCTCATTTTTTTTTCTTTTTGGGTGAAGTAAGAGTATCTAATACTTGACATTTAAGGAAGTAGGCCTTTCCTGACCAAAAAAAAAGGAAGTAGGCCTGCACGTATAGAATCATGTCAATTGTCATGTATTGATTTTGATAATTTCTCATGAGTATTTGGTACTATGTGGTCAAGAAAACCTAAATTGCACTACACAACATCAACATTAGCATTATACTTCTTGATGTTAATTAGATAAAGTTGTTTGAGTAATGTTAATAATATTTTAAGAACCGAATTGATAATAATTAAACTGGTAAAAGAATTTATTATTTGCACAATGGTTCAAAATGTGAGGCTGCACACAAGGATAACATAACATTCAACCATGAACCTGTAATATAGTTACTAGTTAGTGAAGCTTGCAGTGGAAAAACATTAATTATGGATACACTGGAACAGTAACTACACATGACAAAAGAACAATATTTGCAATTTTGCATGCTTATGTCAAAGTCAAACTCAAACAAACCTATGACAATTCTGTTCCATGTTCTGACTGCAGAGGTTCAATAGTCACCCAAACAAATCATCATCATCATCATCATCTCCATCAACACTGCTTGGATTACTTTCTGATTTTCCACTCAATGCATTGCCTTCCCCATCCTCTTTAGCAGGATTAGCTCTTTCGCCGGAACTTGCAGGTGAATATGCCCATGAAGATCCAACCTTCACAGATAAGGATTCGCCATAAAGGTCATCATAAATACCAGTTTTTTGTGGGGCTTTCACCTTCTTTAACACTTCTTGTAATCTATCAGTCACGCCTTTCTGGGATGAATCAGCCTCCTTGGCAGAGGACTGCTCTTTTCCCTTTGGTATTACAGTAATCTGTACAAGAGATTCATATTTACCCACAAGACTTCCTTCTTTAACACCAACAGGGCCAGGTTCTGTTTCTACGTCTGCGCCATCCGAAATTCCAACCACCTCAACTAACTCTCCCCCAACTTGATCCCTGAAGGCAACTCTTGTCTTCCTAATTCTCTTTGCAGCTCTTTCTGACGGGTAATGCTTACTTTGGCTACTTGCTGAGCCACCAGACTCACCTGATTTGGACACTAGATCAGACTTGTTGATACCGTAACGATTTAGAAGTGTATTATAAGCAACAACAGCTTCTTCATCCGATGGGTCAGGAGGTGGGGGGAAATTGATCTCTGTTGGTGGTGGAGGACGAGGGAAAAGCGCTGCTTCGTTCTTTCTCAATATGTACGTTCTTGTCGATGCAGCAAACCGCAATGATTGCCCAACTTCAAGCTCAACCGGTGAATCCTTAGTCAATCGCTCATTTGCAACGAATGTACCATGTGCAGATCCTAAATCAATTACATATACACTGTAACAGAAAAAGAGGTTGTGTCAATGGCAATAGCAACTCATTTGACAAAGGATCTTCAAGCTCAACAGAGTTGATTAAAACCCTAAATGGTGGTAACTAAACACATCCATTTCACCGTCTGTGCCCTCTCCAGGACACAGTTTTCTGCCCATTCAGAAACCCCTTTTCACCGAATCATTAAATCCTAAATTACACGAGAAATATTTAGTTTCATGTCTAAAAAGCATCGAGTTAAGTGGCTCCTGAAATATATTTAATCCATGAAACGGATCATTAACAGAAATTCCATGTTCATGACGTGAATTACCCAGAAAACATACAAGAAACAGCAGTGATAATTACACAGAAGCAGTAAATCCATTATAGAATATTAAAGATGAGAGTAATATGCTAACCTCCCATTTTTGTGAGGAATAACGGCAGCATGCTGACGTGAGACGGACTGATGATCAAGCACAAAATCACAAGTCTGGATTTGCCTCCCGAAAATATGCCTCCGTCGATCCAGATTAATCCGGTCGAGCACCTGGCCATCCTTCAAAACTTCCAGGTAGAAAACCCCTGCTCGCGGCTCAATCGCCCAATCCGGTGGCTGCCACGTCGACTGCCCTCCTCCAACCTGAGTTGACTGCTGAGTCTGCCCTAACAAGGGGGCTGCCTCCACTCCCACACCTTTCTGAGAGGCATGTTGCTGCTGATGCTGTTGGGATTGGTGGACAGAATTTTGATTCTGTTGAGTCCAAGCAGAGGCATGATTGCCAACTACTTTACTTGAGGATTGGCTGCCACCGCCACCGCCACCATTTCTTGAAGTCGCAGAAACAGAGAATGGTTCCAAAGTCTGAGCTTTCTTAAACCTATCAAGACCTGATGATGCTCTTCCATACATCCTCTCTTCAATTAAACTTTGTTGATGAGCTCTCCCGCACTATGAGCTCACAACATAAGTTGCATCACAATGCCGCCATAACATTCATCAAAACTAGCAATGTAACAAAACCATTTAGCTCCACTGAACCACCATGCCACAAAAGCTCTCTATTTTCAGACACAAACCCTAAAAACTTAAAGAAAGAAAAAAAAATCAGAGAATATGAGATTAGGTAAAAGGCAGAATAAATATGACAACATAGGAAATTGTTGAAAATAATTGCATATGATAATCAGAAGGAAATTAGGTAATCAGACATACAAAACCATAATCATTTCATCCTAGGCTAAGGATATAGCAGCAGAATCATGCAGTTAAATTGGGGATGAATCTAGCGCGGGAATAATGATTATGTAATCGTAACAATTGAGAAGCTAAAGGGATTCTAATTTCAAAGTGATAATCGCACTCCGGAGGGAAAATGAAGAGAGACGATTGTTTCATACATTGATTGATTGAGGAAATCGGAAGTTAGAGAATCGAACCGATTAGGGTTTTAGAACGCTGCGTCTTTGAGAAGTGAAAAGAGAGTGTGTGTGACTGTGTGTGTGCGCGAGTGCGATGCGCTGAAAATTTTTAATTTTCTCAATTAAATATTAATGTAATTATTTATTTACAACTTTTCATGTTTTTATTCATGAATGGATTATTACTTATTTATCCCTATATATCTACACGCCTTGACCATCTTGCCCATGACAATCTTATCCTAATAGAATAATCAAAGCTTAGTGATTTCTCATCTCACAAAATGTTTATTGTATTTATTTATTTTTACTTAAACACTAGAATCTTGTTCATTTTAACTAGGAAATTGTACAAGTAATTGAAACATACTTTAAGAATATCTTCGTATCGATTAACCAAAGTTAATTCGACACATGTAATCGAAGATTTTGAAACCAAAGTTTCAGCAATTATGAACAGAAAATTAACTAAACCGGTCAGTTTTGATGAGGTAAAACGTGCGGTCTTTAGTGTTCACCCCCAAAGCACTCCTGGTGATGATAGATTTACGGCTAAATTCTTTCAATTCTACTAGAATTTAGTAGGGAAGGATATTTTTAAAGCTGTCCGCAGTTTCTTTGTCAGTGATAGACTACTAAAGAGCTTCAACAATACACAAATCTGTCTCATTCCTAAGATTCCTGATGCAAAGGATATGGCACAGGTTAGAGCCATCAACCTTTTCTCAGTTGTGTATAAGATTATTTCTAAAGTACTAGTCCATCGGTTACAGAAATTTATGACTTCGCCGATCAGTCCTAATCAAAGTACATTCATTAAGAGTAGATTGATTTCAAACAATGTCCTAGTCGCTCATAAATGTATGCACTATCTAAAGATAAAGAAGAGAGGCCTATCGAGTAAAATTACTGTTAAATTGGATATGAGTAAAGCCTATGATCATGTTGAGTGGCATTTTCTTTGGTTTATTTTGGAGAAATTGGAATTTGAATCTAGGTGGATTGGTTGGATACAGGAGGTGGTAACTACAGTTTCTTACTCTGTCGTTATTGAAGGTCAACCTTTTGGTTTTTTAAACCAAATAGAGGCATCCGTCAAAGAGACCCTCTATCTCTCTACCTTTTTCTTTTCTGTGCAGAAGGATTATCCTTTTTGCTAAACAAGGCAGAGCAAAACGGTCTCATTAAAGATATTCAGATCAACCGAAGATGTCCTACTGTTAATCATTTATTGTTTGCAGATGACTCAATCCTTTTTTGCAAAGCGTCAAAAAATAGTTGTGAAAATATTCTCAGTCTTCTTCAGTCATACAAGGGGTTCAATGGCCAAAAAGTTAATTTGCATAAATCAACTCTATTCTTTAGCAATAATACTCCTCTCGCTGCTCCATTACTACTGGCTCGGAAATCGAAAATTGTTCATATTGCTGCACAGAATAAATATTTGGGTTTTCCATCTACAGTCCAAAAATAAAAAAAAAAGGCCACATTCGGAGAAATCAAGGACAAGGTGAGGAAGCGAATTCAAGGGTGAAAAAGAAAACGTATTTCCTCTGCAGGCAGACATGTTCTAATCAAAACTATTGGGGAGGCTATCCCAATTTATCCATTATCATGTTTTCGTCTTCTTGATACTTTAATTAAGGAGATTCACAACATACTCTCCAAACTTTGGTGGGGTCAAAAAGGTACAGAACAAAAAATGGCATGGGTTAGTTGGGATACTATGACAATACCGAAACTGGAAGATGCACTAGGTTTTAAGGACCTAGGGGTTCAAAATTTGGCACTATTTGCAAAACAATGTTGGAAGGTTGCCTCTCAACCACAATCACTCCTATCTAGACTCCTCAAAGGTAAATATTTTCGATACAGTTCTATAATGAATGCAGAGATTGGAACAGTACCTTCGTGGGGGTGGCATAGCATATTGAAAGGGCGTAAGGTTGTCGAAAAGGGGCTGGTTTGGCGAGTTGGTGATGGGTCCAATATCCGAATCTTTAGTGATGCTTGGCTTGCTCCTCCACATTCTTATGTTGTTTCTTCATATGAAACTTCCAAACTACAAAATCAACCACTATTGATGGTCAAAGACTTAATACTTTCTAATGGTAAGTGAAATCAAACTCTAATTAAAAGTATTTTTTCTGAGGGCACTAGTCAACATATGCTAGCAACAACAATTGGGGATGGAGAAGATAAAATTTATTGGGCCCTTAATAAAAGTAGTTTGTATGAAGTGAGTATTGGGTACCGTGTGGCTTATGGGTTCTCGCATCCTCCCATTGAATTTTCCCCAGAGATTATGAGACAACGAAATTTGTGGCGAGAATTGTGGAAGTTGAAAATCCCAACGAAGATGAAGATTTTTCTCTGGAGGGGTTTCCATAAAAAGCTTCTAGTGCTACAAATGCTTCATCATCGCATCCCATCGATTCAATCTCCCTACTGAAGATGCCTACAATTTCCAGAAACAATCAATCATTGCATCTTCCATTCATTGTGTAAAATCAAAGAAAATTTGGTCAAAAATGGGCTTACCAGCTATTAGAAGGGACACCGAAGACTCTGATTTCTATGTTAAGTGGAACTTGAAAATGGGATCTTGCGTACCCAACCCAATAACTCCTTTCAGAGAATGATGATGGTGATTTTGAGCTGGTCCTTATGGAAGGCTAGGAACAGGTTCATCTTTGATAATATATCAACTAGTATGGAAGAAATAATGGCGTTGATTTTGAAGTTGTAGAAAGAATTTCAACAAATTCTCGTTTCCTAATTGATGAGCATTTTACTTTTTATTTCTCTTATTAGATTATTATATGATGTTACCTCTATTGTAAAGCGTTGGGAGTCCTCCATTTCTTTTATTTGTCCCATATATGAACATCTATATGTTTATTTCATTTCATGAATGAAATTATCTGATTTTAAAAAAGAAAAGACAAT
>NC_029788.2:8128732-8134822 GCF_000816755.2 Arachis ipaensis
TACATTAAAGTATAAAAAAATTTATATGATCATCCAACTAAATTTATATATTTAAATAATTTTTTAATAACATTTAAAATTAATTAATTTTGTTGATGTAATAATACAAGATTGATTATATGAAAATTAAATTAGTTCTATCCCTTTTTAATCCAAACTTTGAGTAATTAGTTTTTTAGATTCAAACCCAAAATTAAAGAAGAATGTTATACCAGATTATAAAAAATCAATGTCTAAAAAGTAATCTCATTATGAATGTGTTTAACAAATCAATATATGAGAGAAACTGACTATAGCTGCTATAGGATATGTGCCTTCATATCATGGTGTTCTGAGGCCTAAAACAATGGTTACAACAATGGTTACAACAATTGCTATATATGTAAATTGTAACCTATGTATTCTGCTATCAATTAAATCATCTAAATTCTAAATAGTCAAAACTAGTCATTTACAATGGGAGAACCAATCAGAAAATCTGTATGGAAGAGCATCTCAAATCTCAGCATCATCATATCTCTGATTCAAAACTTCCTAAAGACAAGTAACATCAATCTCCACAGATTCCTCCACTATCAGGGTTAGTTTCACTGATATTCAATGCAGTTAAGAACCCAGAATGCACAAATCACATGAACCCTTTATGATATGATCCATCATATAAATTCTGCTCCAAGTTCATGAATTGATGAATTGTGAAAAATTATTTTTCGACGCGGGAATAACAGCTACCTCCCATGCTTGCTTGTTCAGAGACTCGTTTGTTATTTCGATACAAGCTCCCTCTCGGCTACGGTGGACATCAAATTTAAACGTTCCTGCAGATTTTGTACAATGTTCTTTGCGATTCTTTTCTGATGCTTAGTGCTTTTCAGCCATTCAACTCCATAGGCTACAACAACTTTACATCCCTTTGCTTTTGCCGGTAAATCCTCGACTTGGTATCGAAGGTGCACCTGCAGAATATTAGTATACATTGCAATTCAGTGTTTTCCGGAGACGAAAACAGGTAAGTCACAGAAAACAAAGATATAGCAACTAGGCACCGAAAGCCGAGAAACAAATACTCACACTAAAATAGTCACCAAGTGGAATTCCATGAAAGTTCATAACCTCTTCCACAAGCCAACCCTTTCCATCTGGAAGGGGAGATCTCTGCTGAGTGCTTGTCACTTCACCTTTATAACGCGAAACACGCTTCTCAAATTTGTAATATATTGCCCTTTCAAAGACTTCGTTGTCCTCGGATACCCAAGGGGTATAGGAATAGTTTAGGCAACCAGATTTTTCCATGACCCGACGGTCCAACTCACGGCCACTAAATATCTCCATGAAAAAACTGGCCTGAATCAATTGAAGGGGGGAAGAAATGAAACACAATAATCAAACAGGTAAATTGTTCCAAGTTTGCACAAAAATCTGAATTCAGAATCAATGACAAATCAATAGAAATGCATATCTTAGACAAAGAGAGGGGGGTTACAGGAATTGGAAAAGTGCAAGAATGAATCTCAGACATGCTAACATCATGCATGCCAAGGAATGTTCCGCTTTCTTCACTAGCAAGGGTTTTGGTTTCGGATTCTTCTTCAACTAGCTGAACTTTCTGTTCAGGACTGAGGGATCTGGCTTTACACAGAGCCATGATAGTCCTACATCAGAGGCAAAATAATTTAATAGTAACACAGGAAATCTTTTTGAATGCAGTTATCATATCATCCCATACCATATGGATACACATTTTTTAGATGTTACATGACCAAGAAAATCAGTATTGAGAATAGTGGCAGTTGAGAAGCAACTACATTTGATTCTAAATGAGGATCAAATTAAACGAAAGGAGACATTGCCTGATATTTCCATTGTCTACCTGTGTGCAACATTGAAAGACACAAAGGACTGGAAATGGAACTTCAGCCGGCCTTGTTCATCTTGTGTCCTGGCACCATGCCTTGCATCCATACCTCTACCCGGTCGAAGAGTTATGACAACGACCGGACTCCCCATTGATGAAAATGTCGCGGGGATGACCTGAATGTCTTCAATATCCTCCCAAAGAAAAAAGAACTTTGTCTTGTTTCCAAACAAATTGGCATGGAATCCAATTATTCTTGCTGAAAGGAATAGGCGACCCTACAATAAACATCGATAACATGATGAGGTAATATTAAACAATCCTGTGCCATCTACTACCACAATAAAAAAATTAACATGAAATTGAACAGAAAAATCACACCTGAAGTGGCATTTTTCTTTTTAAATGACAGGTAAAGTCATTGATGAGAAATTCCTCTGGCGGAAGCCCAAAGAGTTTCTGAAAGGCTGAATTTGTCTGAGGAGACCGCAAATTAATCTGCACATTTTCAATTTAGAACAAATAAGCCAGAAAGAAGTGTGACAAAACACGAGTACAATACAAAAACGACAAAATGAAAGTCTTAACTTACCTTCTTGCCCACTTCTTTCTCCATTTTACTTAGGTAGTCTTTCGCAACATTGGCTCCTCTAGTGTTGTCCAAGTAAATTCTTAAGTGCAACTTCGATTGACATGCCAGAGCCAACTTTCCTTCAAGTGGAACCCATATGTCAGCAAGATCTGAGATGTTTGCTTTAAGAAAATTGATTTCAGCATGTCCTAGCGATACAGCTTCATCGAAGGGTCCATCGAAATCATAAACCTCCACATCCAGCACAGAAGGAGGATCATCCATAGCATCGAATTCAAATATTTCTGCATAGATTAGATAAACAATGTTCCAAACATTAAAAAACTGACTAGTCAGACAATAATTTCTGCCGAGATTTCAATTTCATTCATTAGCACAGAAAATGATAAACGATGCCATGATGATATTCACCATTCCATAAAGGATTGGATTTCTGGAACTTGATTGAGCTCGTTCTTGTTTTCCCATTGCAAGTGAAAACAACATATGGATCGGAGAAGGCACTGGAATCAACAGAAGCTAAATTGCTTCCTTCAATCAAGGCAACAGTTAGCAGCCATCCATCTCCTTGTGCTTTTATGCCATGATCACTACCTAATATTTTAAAGCCAAAAAATAAGTCTATATAAGCACAGATGTATCAACACCAAATATGCAAAAAATATCCAAAAACATTAGGAAAACAAGCAAATGGTCTCATCATTAAGTAACTCTGTGGATAGCAAAATTGACTACATGAGAAGCATATCAATCTTTTCTTTATGAGATTACCCTTTTGTGCTCTGGCCTGAATAAAGCGTGAGATTAAACCCAGCATGCGTTCACATTGAAGAACAAGGACTGCACAAACAACCAATTCACCAACTGAATCTGGCAAGTCAAGACCAACAAACTCAAGCCCTTGAATTGTACTCGGTGCAGACAGCCAAATGTGGACAAGGACATATAACCCCATGAGCACTGTCGACAGCACTATGAAGTTAGCAAAATACTGCACTGCCAGCTTCCAATCTGACTGCGTCTCCGCTTGTAATGATGCTAGAGCTTGTTCCTTACTCGAACTAAGGTCCTTCATATCAACAGGTTTAACCATTTGAGATAACAAAGTCGCATATTGATCAAAGCTTTCCTTCATACCCTGCCTAGCCCCATTTTCTATCATTCCTTTCATCATGGTACTTTGCAAGAAATTCATTCGCCACGATATGACGAGATGGGAACACTGCTCTCCCGACGGCAACTCTGGTCCAGGAGTGATCAAATAGAGTAGCTCTACCTTAAAGGTGCTCCCATACATGACTTCGGGAGTACTGACACTGGCCAAAACAGCAAAGTTCTTCCCATCGGCTTTTAAGTACGTGTGTTCCTCAAAGGCTTTGACAGCCTTAATTAATTTGCTGGGAGCCTTGGTGTAACTAACTAATCTTTTCAAGCAATCCCCACCATTCTCAAACTTCCAAGGTCCTACTTGAAGTTCTGTAGAACCCTGTACCTCTGCCAATGACTTGAGAAAATTTGAATCAGTCGAAAACAGCAATGTGTTCAAGTCTTTGGGTGCAGTCATATAATGTTGATCAACAAGCAACCCTCCTGAAAAATTGCTAGGAATTTCACTTTCTTGATCTGCAGATTGAATTTTACTCATAGCTTCTTCAAATGTTTCATTAGACGACGCATCTTCAGTCTTGATCTCACTGACTTCTTCTTTAATGATTTCGAATTGCTCTGAGTCAATGCTTCTGCGGGATGGGGTTGAAGGCATATCAGAAGAACCTTTATTAAAAATTTGAGCAATTCTTCCTGTGAGTGTTTTCTGTGCACTAGACTTCTCTTCCTTAGAAGACGTAGTTTCTTCCCTTGAAGGAGAAGACGAGCTTGAGGCAGCAGAAGACCTTGAAGGTGAATCAGTGGCTCCATCGGCCGACTTTCTTGGATGTGATAATTGATCACCATTACCATATGAATCCACAGCTGCATTCTTCTGTTGAAAATATATACTCAAACGAATCTCACCTAGCAAGAAAAATGATATAAATGGCACAAAATCATAGGTAGTTAGCACATTGTTTTCCTAAAAAACTTGAACAAATGGCCCATTGAGAGGCAAGATCGTATGGCCAAGTTCAGTAACTGTTTCGAGACAGAAATATATCGACAATAGAAAACACAAACCTCTATGGAAAATAAGAACAACACAAAAGCATCTTATCCTGGGACAAAAATTTTCGCAATTTTATGTCCACCTAAAAACTAAGACAATGGAGACAACCACAGAAACACAACTCTTTTACAGTTTCTAAATGTCGAATTAGTCATGATGCAATTTCCACCAACTCACTCACATACTATAAATTAACTTCAAAATCAATATCACAACAATGAGGAAGGGGACTTAGCCGCATAATCACTAGGGAAAGTAAGTTACTAAACTATTACACAAACTACAATAAAAATAGAGTTTAGCAAGCATTACACACCAGCTTCTTTGTTCTTGATCTTCTTGGTCTTTGGTTGCAAAGAGTACCAAGCAGTGCCAAGGGACTTGATCTCCTCTTCAAAGACAAGTGACATTGGAACCTTGAGCTGACCAACAAAGTCATCATTGAAGAACTTGTCTTCATCCATGACAGAGATCACAAGCTCTTCATTGAGGTCATCAACCCTAAAGCTAAATTCTTCATCCCACCTTGGATTCAAGCATTTCTTGATCACCTTGGTCTTGTGCCTCTGCTTCCCCAACTGCAACCTCACGTATGGGTCACTCAACCCGTTAGGATCCGTCGGTGGCAAGTTCTTTGCCTCAATCACACGAACCACAAGCTTCATTGAGCAGCCAAAAAACTCAAAAGGGTACCTGAATCTTGAGAACTAAAAATGTGAACTTTTTTCAATTACAGAGCACCCCAGAAAGATCTTCCAAAAGGGTAATGCAGCGTAAGCACAAGGAGAAGAAAAATGTACTGAAGATTTGAGTGGAATGAACTAATGGAAGTGAAAAGAAAAAAATTATTAGAACATAAAAAACTTGAAGAAAGAAAAAAACGTGAAAGAAGAAGAAAAAGATTGTCAACAAGTCTGGGAAGCAGAAATTGAAGGGAAAAAGAAATGAAAAAGAAGATTTTTTTTTAAGAGCGGATAATTAGAGAGACAATGATTGAACCTGTAGCAGACCCCAATTAACTGAATGATTGAATGATAGTAGAAAACAGAAGAAAGAAAAATGGGTTTTTCAAGGATAAAATTAAAAAGAACGAAATTGAATGGAAAGTGAAGAAGGATTTGCAAAATCAAAACTTGTAACTTAGAAAAGTAAATGCACTTTGTCATAAAATTTTGTACCCTTTTTTCGCTTTCGTTTCTTTAATTTTTATAAATTTGTCCCATATTAATTAATTAATTAATTAATTAATTAAACTTGTTAATTGTTATTGACACTGCGCGTAAAGGGTTTGGACTACTTGAGTACTTGACCTTACAAACTGAAAGAAATCACAACCACCATTTCTTTTATTAATTTAAGGGAATCCACACTTTTAATTCATTAAGGTTATGACTTATGATATATTTTTAGATATATTCTTTTAAGAAATATAAAAATATGACGTATATACAAACAATTAATTATTAAATCAGTTATATATAT
>NC_029788.2:8134971-8141313 GCF_000816755.2 Arachis ipaensis
TTCTTGTTTCTTGTGCCCATTTTCTTGGGAATTTTTTGGCAACCGTCACAATTCACAACCACCATCCATCTTTTTTTTTTCTTTTTCATGTACTACATTTTTAATGATGACTATGCTTAATTTATGTTGAAATCAAAGTAAATCAAACATTTAATATGAAATAATACATTACATAGTTGTCATTTTATTAAGAAGACCATTTCTTTAAAAAAGACATGGATACCAATACCACACCTTCTGGGGTCTCTTTAATAATTAAGAGACTAAGTTGCTAAAGCCTATAAAAATAATACAAAATTAAGTGCCAATGAATGAAGGCTTTCCCTTTTCTGTTACGTGCTGAAAAATGGACATGACATTTGAGTTATGCGTATCCAATGTCATAACATAATACTAAAACTTTTATGATAAAATAAATTAGATTTTAATTTTTATTTACTAAAAAAATTTCACATAAGACAAATAAAAATATAACCAAGTTGGGTTAATTTAGTGATTAGCTCATTAGTTCGCTTAAACAAGTAGTAATTCGAATTCTGCCTTGTGCATGCAGCAATCCATTAACCAGCAACAAATCCTTAAATGGAGATTAATACCGTGTGGATGGTATAGAATGGAATACTTTAAATATATGTTATATTATTATTACACCCAAACACGTTTGTATATGGCATATTACGTAAGAGAAGTCCTATATATCTAATCTAAATGTGAATTATAATATACAAACAGCACAATTCTTACTATTCTTATAACACTTTTCATTTCATGAATGGAATTGCGTTGCATGTGACACTTTTATGGAGTCAGCGTTGATTGAAATCGCAAGCTTCAATCTTGCTTGACGCGTTCTTCAGACTTCAATGTTTATTTATAAATTTTATTTAGGACGCATTTGATTTACTAAATATGATAAAAATTTATTTTCTGTTTTTACTTTGTATTTTTCTTAGAGCTACCGATCCTTTAGAATTCACTTGATTTCTAGAACTAATCTTATCTTAGATTGAACCAAGTTATTCCACTCTGAGTGAACAACAAAGAAGATAGTAGAAATGAATGATGATGATGTGATAAATTAATAACTACCTGCCTCTTGTAAATTTTAGCCAAAAAAGACTTGAGCACAGCTTGCACTGCTTTGCTAGGATGAGCTTCAATGGAATTTACAATCTTCTCATAGCTCTGGCTCTCATACTCCTCAAATACACCCTATTGTTGATTGTTCATGTCCATTATATGTAAATAAATAATGAGTTTGATTTCGATGCATGGTCAATGATAAAAAGTTTTACACTGTTATCCAATCGGTTTCTACCACGTCGAATAAAGCAGTTAATTTCCACACTCATTGACTTCAAAGAAATTACTTTTATCTACGAGGTAGCACCTAATTGGATGTTACTCTTAAACTGAAATTGAACCCCATTTTTTGTTGACTATGAATTGATAATGAAAGCTAGCTGTAAATGAGGTTCAAACCTTAAGATTTAGCTCGTTATACAGGGCCTTCACTTTAGCCACATTTGCTGGATCAGGCTTCCCATAATGTTCCTATAAACCATGAAAACAAATGAGTAATTTTCCCAGTTTAATCACGGGAAAGAGAAAGGAAGGCAGAAAGACTCACATGTAAAATTCTCTTTTGTTGTTCATTGCTAAGTTCCAATGCTTTCACAACCAACCAAGAGCACTTGAAATCTTCAATATCAGTACCAATCTGATTCCAAAGATAACTAGAATGAGGTTCAGAAGATTATATTTCCAGCATCAATTATTTAGTATGCTTACCTTCCCAATTGTTTCGGGATCACCAAAGCAATCCAAATAATCATCCTGAAAAAAGAAGGGAAAGAAAGAAGATAGGTACAATGCAGCTTTTAAAAGAAACTTCAAGACTCAACAGTGCAGAGTCATGCTAAAAAGTATTACCTGTACTTGAAAGTATGTTCCCATCTCAACAAGAATGTTCTTTACATCAACATGGTTATCCAAATTTTCACCCGCCATGAGCAATGCGCATGCAACCTGTGTAAGAAAGACAAATATGAAAAGCTAAATAACAGACCTATATTTAAGTATAACAAATGCTTTAAGTGAAAGATTGCCATACATTGCATGAAAGGAAAAGAAAAGATAAAAGAAGTGATTTCAAAGTTCAAACTGAACAGAAATTAGGGATGTTATGTCTGCTTTTTCATGAACAATCAGAAAATATAAGTTCTAGCAGTGAAATATATGGTGAGAACAATCAATTGTCCTTGGTATCTTACAGAAAAAGGGCAAGTAAGAAATCTAAATTGTGGAGGAAAGATAAAAATGTATCAAGATATAATACTTACCGGAAGGTAAAACGAATAATAGGCAGTCTTGTACTGAACAATACGACGATGACTGCAAAAGATGTTAATCTATTAGATATTAGTATTGATTTTGAAACTGCCAAAACATGTAAGCATAAATATAACATATGGAAGGGATATGCCCGGCAAAAGAATTTGGCTAAGGTCTTTTGAAGATCTCAAGCAGCACTCACACAAACATTTGCTGTGAAGCAAAATCACAAGGTATCCATCATTTTATTCTATAAAGAAAGGATATGATGTTTGTAATACAGAAGAAAGAATTTCTACTGCTTCACAGTTATTATAGTCACATATAACCCTGTATCATATGTTTGTTGGAAAAGAGGTTCATGAATAATAATTTTTACCACACCATTTTCTTAGTTTCTGGGGACTCACAGCGTTAATGTGTATTTGGATAGGTCTTTTTCTCCTTCAAGTGTAGTGATCAGATCAATCATCTGTCCTGAAGCAGTTTGAAACTCAACCTAACATAAAGTCAAGATAAGCAAGTTTTAGCACATATCAAGAGGGTACTCACATCATCCAAACTTTGGTATCTGTACAACCTCATTAAACAGATCAAGAAGATCAACGTAATATGGCTTTCCCTTGAAGTGATTCTTAAGAATACGTGGAATATGATTTCGTAGTAGAACTCCATCATTTGCTGCAATCAGTCCAACCTTCACCACAAAGTAACAAGAGGTCATTTGCTTTATCACAACAGGATAAAAAAGATATCATGATAACACATGTTTACTTGGTTTCAAACCTTGGGCACTCTGAACCAGCATGGCTGACCACGCCGTGTGTGAGAGTTGTCCATAATGTCGTCAAGAACTAGAAAATATGCCTGAAGCTGCAACATTCATTGGCAGAAAATAGTAAGTTTCCTTAAATACATCACAGAAAAATTCGGCTGTAATGGTTAAACTACAAAAGTAAAAGTTCCAGATTGCCATACCCATTCAATACACCAACCAAGAGCACTAGCAAGGAAAATTTCATCATCAGTTAGCGCCTCCCCTTCTTTTAACAATTTGTAGCTGTCAATAACGGACAATCCACGGTTCAGCTTCCCTGCAATGTAAATTTATAATCCATCTTTAATTCAATGACGCTTATCTCTTTCGAAATGTTTCCTGTACACCCCTTTCCTTTCCTAGAGGGGAACAGTTACAATAAACTGAAAATTTGCTCAGAATAAACTTAAATGAGATTCTCAAGTCCCACCTCCAGGCACATTGTAGTCTAGCATCTGCAATAAGTTAAGAGCACAAAACACTAAGTAACTGATCAGAACATGCATCCATATTTTGCCATCAGAGTAATAGAACCCATTCAAAGTTCCCACAAGAAATAAAGCCATTCTCTGACCATGTCACAATTTGTAAAAGACCGCACCGCATTGTTGGAATAAGTTTTTGCCATGCAGATTTGCATCATACAGGATTCCCTCCTCTAAGGCTTTAACAGAATGTTCAAGTGATGCTTAAATTATGAAGACTCTATATAAATCCTTGAACAATTAAATATCAATTTTAAGTAGAATTCTTCAAATTAAACACGATCTTAGCAAATAAAATATAAATGTTCAGGCAACCAAACCATATCTCATTTAGGTAAATTCAACCAACAATCTCATTTAGCTATATTGCTAGTGGGGTCACTACAACTACGACAGCAATCATATTAATGGAACTCATCAATAATCTCAACCATAGTACGGTATAGTACAATCGTGTTAACATTGAGTTAAATCTAATGCGCGCCGTACATTCTAATTATGCAATTAAACTCCACATTCATTTCACTCCCACAAAAAGAACGAATTTTTGCCCCCAATTTGAATCACGCTATTAAGATTGAAGATCCCGCGTCAACAAAACAAATGCAATAAAGAGATGAATGAAAGGCACAAGTTTATTGAGAAGAAGGGGAATGATTACCCGGTCGATCCATTGGCGAGCATCATCGGAGAACTCGAAAGCGGGGTCGTTGAGGAGCTCGGATTTGAGAACGGAGTAGACATTGAGGAATGTTGACTTGAGATCCGCCATTGGAGAAGAAAGAATGGATAAAAATAAAAAAAGGTAGCGGTTTTGAGTTTATAAATAATAAGAAGTGAAATTTGCGATTGCAATTGATTTATAAATATAGGAAGAGAGAGAGAGAGAGAGAGAGAAGGGGGAGGGAAGAGAAGAAGAAGAGGAACGAAAAGCGTGGTGGAAGTACAGAGAGCTTCGTGAGAGTGATGAAGGGACCTCTGCCTCTCAACACAACACACGCTTTGTTACCGCATTTATCATCTCCTTACCTTCTTTTTTTGAAATCCTCCGCACTTTCCATATAATTTACCATTTTTGCCATCTCTCTCTTTTTTTATTTTCCTTTTTCTCTCAATTTAGGGTACAAGCACAACACTCAACCAAAACTACACTCCAATTAGGTAAATTTACTGCATTATCACTAAATATTATTATTTTTTATCAGTATTTAGTTACTAAAAATTTACATACATATTTATAAATATTTTATACACAAAAAATATATAATTTATAGATATATTTATTAAAATAATATTTATTTTGAAGTATTGAAACAGAGACTGAGAGATTGAGATTTAGTATCATATTTGTTGATTCAATGATTAATACTAAAATTTTTGTCTCTGTCTCCAAAATTTTTAGTATTTCAGTACCTCAAAAAAATAGGAACACAGGGGACTAAATTTTTTAGAGATAAAGAGTAAAACTTTAATAATATTTTATACCTAAAATACCCTTATTTCAATTAATTAATTTCAATTTTACCTTTTGTGTAAATTAAATTAGAATTTCATTCTTGTTTCAATTTCTGTCTCTTAGTCTTTGCCTCTCAGTCTCAGTCTTTCTGTCTATGTCTCTCTACCAAATACTACCTAAGAGTTTATACACATAAATCAATATAGTTTACACTCAAATTTTTTAAAATTTACACATATAATTTAATAAAATTTATTTGTTAAAAATAATTTAATATTTGCATTAACTAAATAATGACCAAAAATACTAAAAATTATTTATCTCTAAGAATTTTTTTTAAATTTTATTATCAGTAAAATATTTTTAAATTATTTAAAAACCTAAAAATGCCAACATGTGAAAAAAAAAGGAATAGACTTCTCATTATGATAGAATATTTTTATCATATTTTTAAATTATTTAAATATATTTTTGTTGAGAATAAAATGCAAAAGCATTTTTATTAACAACAAAATACTTCAAATGTATTTTCGTGGTTTACCCCTCAATTTAATTACCAATAATATTTTTTGGTTTTCTTTTTTATTTTTTTAACGAAAACTAGCCCTAATTTACCGGCCAATGATTATCTACTAATTTGTAACTCTATTATGACGTATGAGGAATCTTATTTATCTAACCCAATTCAAGTGAAATATAAAGGTATGTACACAACATTTTTGTTTTCCATTTTTAAGATTTAATTGTTAGACCTTTCTTAATTTCTTTTAAAGGATCCATGTATTATCTAGCATCTTAAGTCTTAACCATTTTCAAAATTATTTTGATTTTTGCTCTTCTCGTTAATGGAAGGCATCGGTGATAATATTCACTACAAATTACAAGGTTAGTAAGGTAATGATAAAAAAAATTGTTTAGACAAAAAGGCTTTTGAAAAACTAATTCATAATTTATAGAAACTTGAAAGTGTGTTTGGAATGCTGAAAAATTAAACTTATGTTAATAATTTTTATTTATATAATCGTTTTTAAAAATAATTGATTAAGTGACTAATATTTGGATACTTTAACTTAAAAATAATTTTGAGATATTAGGGTTTGAATACAATTTTTAAGTAGTATTTTTTTTTTTATCAAAGATAGAAGGTTCGAACCCGCAACCTCTTAATTGAATATGGAGAGACTATGCCATTTGAGCTATAACTCATTTGCTCAATTTCTAAGTAGTATAATTATGAAACTAGGTATAAA
>NC_029788.2:8142285-8155760 GCF_000816755.2 Arachis ipaensis
AATTATATAGTAAAGATATAAGTTTACATATTTTTCTTTTTATGAGATGAAAAAGAGATTGAAAAAAATATGATAAACACTTTAAATAACAATAAAATAATAAAAAATAAATATAAAAAGAATTTATTTTCTCTTCCTATACAATTTTAATATGTATAATAGAGTGTCTCATTTTACGAAAATAGGTGTAAAATCTAGAAGGGAGAGGATGAAGTGAAGTGAGGTGACACGTGTTAATCTGCTATTGGAAGGTTAGTTCCTCGTGTTAGTAGTATCTGATTGGATTATGGGAAGAGGACGAAGATTCTCCCACGATGCCCTCGTTTGTTCGCAGCTTGCATTCCACGAGGAATGAGAATCAGATTGTTTTTTATTAGGTACTTCCTAACATTTTGGGTGTTGGATCTCATATTTTTATTTCCAAATAAACGAGTGGTTCAGATTAATCCCAAAGCACTATTAGTTGACAGATCAGTGGGCGGGATGATGAATCGTGTGGTCATGGTGTACTGTTTACAAGTGCGAATGCTTAACCTATCTATCATCAAATCAAAGCTAGGATTAATTTATGTTCCGTATGGTTCACGTGGCACGCTTTTTTAAATATTGCTTTTATGTAGAGCTATTCTACTTTGTTTTGCATCCATTACATCTTGGTCATGCCAACCCCTCAAGTACAAAATACCAAATACTTGAAGGGAAGGTGGAGAATTACACTTTTGACACAAAAGTAAGAAAATGCACTTGATCAAAAACTTGCTGAAAATTTTTAATTTTTTGGTATGTTTAACAAATTTTCTTCAGTAAAGATAAAGCATTTGATAAATAATAAAAGAAAGCATTCTTAAACATGCAGTAAATATGTTTACTAATGCCTTTGTTAAATTTTATAAATTAGAAAATAAATTATGTATTCAGTTGCTAGGTGATCAGATAGATGATCAAATAATTGGATCGTAAATTGATCTCATAGTGTATATCTTATTTTTTTTTCTCATTTTTAAATGAAAGCGAAAATTAAAAGAGTAAATAGTAATACATAAAGAAAAAAAATTTTGCACCACAACACATAATTATTACCAAAATAAATGTTTATATTAAAATATTAAAATTTTACATACTGAAATCATGAAAATAAAATATAATGTACTAGTCATTTCTCTTTATTTTTTACTATGATATAAGTTTTTCTTTTTCAGTCAAGAGTCCAATAACATCCAATTGAACAAAAAAAATTGAATTAAAAGTACCAAATTAAAGACAAATGAGTGAATAATATAAGAAATTATAACTTCGTACGTGTATAAAATAAAGAGAATTTAGTGATTTATTTTATGTTAAACGATAAAACTAACAACAGTATATTAATAAAAGGATATACCTTTCAAAAAAAGTCACAATACAATTTCAAATATTTTCAAAAATAAACTGTTAAAATTTTTGTTATCGATAAAATGATGCTATTACACAATTTGTTGGCAAAACTTAAAATCAAAAGAAAAATAATTTTGTGTGGGTTAATATAAATTAATTACGTACCAAATAAGTAGAATCGTTCATTTGTTTGTTTCAATATATCAGCATGGACAAGTAAATTAAAATGATTATCCGGAATTTTACGATCATCGACCATTCGACCGTATGTACACTCCTTCTCAAAAGATATTCTGCACATGTGTATAGTCAGAAGATATATTCTGCTTGATTTCTCAATCTCAAAATTTGAGAAAACATAGACCTTCCTTTCTACCAATTCATTCTCAAATATTTTTGTCAAATAATTCTTGATTGAACCATGAATTTTATTGTACTGCAAAATAAATTAAATATAAAAGCTATTAGCATTTACAAAGCTATTAAAAAGAATTGTCTTTGACTTGTGAAATGGTGTACTTATAAAATTAACTTAAAATATGAACTACAAATGTTTATAAGAATTTAATTTTGATGCACTGACAGTGTAAAGTAGTTTTACACATGCATCCAATTACGTAATGACACATCAATAAAAATAAATACCTTTCACATTGACCGCGTGAATGGTCATCCAAAAGAACGGATGTGATTGCACGATTGTGTAAAATGCTTTACACTGTCAGTGCATCGAAATTAAACTCTATTTATAAATTAAACTTAGCATTACTTAAAAAAATTTAGTAAATAAATCAACTAATCTTATCATCTATTAAAACTATTTCTATGTAAGCCGTCTTATTCTTGTCAAACTTGGATGGGATTTTCTATAGCCTTATAATTCTTGTCTTTATTTTCCATACTTTCTCTTTGTATAATCTACTATAGGTGATACTATTGATATGATCGTAGTCAATAGTCATTAGGTATGGAAAATAGGACCCGTTTGGAAAGTTTGAAAAGTAACTTTTTTGAGCTTTTGACTTATGAAAAGTAATAATATTAATGTCTGGTGCAATTTTTAAAACTAAATTGCAGTTTTTTAAGAAACTATTTAGGAATTTATAGAGAAGTTAAAAAAATGACTTCTCTCATAATACTACTATTTTTTATCACATTTTTATTAAATAAGCACTTTTAAAACTAAAAATCCAAACACAAAATAACTTATTTATAAGTTACTTTTAATATAGTCATTTATTGTTTAAGTTATTTTTTTAAAAATAGCTTAATTAAGTTGATTTTCCAAACTAGGCCTTAATACCGTAATTGAGGTATAATTAATACCTAAAATTTTAATTTAATACCTAAAATAAGTTAATTAAATAACAACAATTAATACCTAAAATATTGAAAAAGAATTTTTAATAAATGTGAGAAATAAAAATAAAAAAATTAATAAATAATATTAATATTTAAATGAAAGAATCGATAAAGAATAATAATTATAAGTAAAAATAGTATTTTTATTTTGGAAAAAAAAACACATAAAAAATTATTTAATAATCTGTGCCATGTACATGATAATAAATTGTTCAATAATTCATACTATGCACATGATAAGGTTGAAATTATAATTTTAAATTATTTTATTGAAATTAATTTGAATTGTACTTAACTTATATTATTTACGTTTTATTCCCAAAATTAAAAACATACTATATCTTTTTTATTTAATGATTTTTTTTATTTATACTACCAGTATATATTGATCGATTAGTCAATAATTTTTTTATTCATAGGATATAATTGTACATATAAAAATTTAAGTCACATATATTAATTATTTTTTTGTTATAATTATTTTTTTTTATATATAATTATTTTTTATTCTACAATCGAGTAATAGTTTTTTATTTTTTATATCCATGCATGATTAACAATTTTTTTTAAATGGTGATATTTAATTTTTTTTCTTTCATGTATTTTTATATATTACCAAGAAAGCAAAACCACATATTGTGATTCTTTTTTCCTTTTTCACGCCTTAATCTTAATTAATCAATCTTATGTCCACATAATATAATTAAAATTTTAATCATTCTAATCTATAGATGAATTACATTTCTCTTAATAATTCTATTACTAATCTGAAATACAAAAAAAAGGTGATACATATATCCAAAAAAAAACAAACCTAAAAATAAAAAAAATGAAAAAAATTCATATTAAAAAGTTTAAAAATAACATATCCAAAAAGAATAGTCATAATATATAAATTGAGACAACAATTTAAATTTCTCTAAAACTAACTTAATCAAATACTAATATTAGAACTAAATTATTTAAATAATATTTAATCTATTCTAATACTTAGATACGTATAGATTAGAGTCATTCTCGTAACAACCAACCGAAATAACATCATAAGATCGAACACTTAGAATCCGTACAAATTCAGACTATCTTCTTGTTAAAATTGTCAAACTAAATTGACTTTTATTCTCCTCAATAGCATTGCATTAATGCACCAGAAGGCTAGTAGTTTCTGAAAAAAATCACAACATGTTATAAAATTATTTTTAATACAAAAAGCTTAAGAGAAGAAAATTTAAATATAGTACCAAACTACCAAGTACCAATATTTGAATTGCATCTTCAAGGTTGACACGTGTAAATCCCGTTAAATTAGAAAATAATTAGTCAATAAATTAGTTTTCAATAAAGAAGATTAAAAATGCGAATATTATATCAAATTAGGATAGAGCTCATCGAAATGAGAATTTTGACACTAATTTCAAAGAAAACAGACTAAGATTGGACCAAACGAACCGAACCGGTTGAACCGAGCCCAAACCAGATAGTAGACCCAACCAGCCCAGCATTAAATGAACCCAAGCTTTGTCTTCTCCCTCATTTCAGCAGCAAAAGGCTTCCACGGAGAAGAGAAACGAGAAACACTCCCGAACCCTTACGCTAGTTTCCAAATCCCGTAACTTCTCCGTCCGAGCTCTGATTGCCGCACCGTTTGTGGCCACGTGTCCACCGCGTTGAGCTCTACGTTTTTACCAGAACAATTTTATAGGTAAGTCATTAAATACTCTCAGCCACTCCTTTCCCCCAATTCTTGAAAGTATGGTACGGGTATTGAATTTCTTTACTCTTTGATGTTTTAGGATCCAATTAGCTATCACTCTTACTTATGTGAAGCTTGGGTAAGGTGAGGATACGATAATTCTATTTTAATTTCATTGAATTTGAGTTTTGAGTATTAAATTGGATATATATGTGTTATGAATGTGTATTAGGTTGAGAATAAATAATTGGAACTTGAAATTGTCAATATTGGAACTTGGAAGAAGCTGAGCTTAGAGTTTATTGAGTTTTGAGGGGCTGCCTTGGTTTTAAATAAATTGCTTTGGTCGCTACGTGAAAAATCAGCTAAGGTATGGTTTAGTTTTCTTGCATTTAATATATAATGTTCTATGAAAACTTAGGCTAGATGACCATAAGATAAGTTTGGAATGCAGGTGTATATTGAATGTTTAGTAAATTGTGAATGAACATGCTTGGTGGGTGCTTGTTGGATAATTGGTGATTTGATTGTGTGATGAAGTTTGTTATTTATGTTGATGTTGAAAAAGAATATGGTTGCGTTGTTGATTGTGAGTTTACAAGAATATTGATTGAAAGTATGATGGAATTGTTGAGAAATGAAATTGTCTAATGTTATTGATTGGTGGTTAGTAGAATGGTGTAGAGTTTTGTTAAGAATTGTTGCTGGCAATTGTATTGGTATTGGCAGGTTTGATATTGGAAGGAATGGAAAATTTGAATGAGTATGAGGTTTTAAAAGTTTGCAAAAATTGGTTTTTGAGCTGAACTTCGGCGGGCTATAATTTGGTTTTCGGAACCCCAAACTGATTCCAACCAGTTTTAAATGAAAATTGAATTCGTGAAGTTTATGCCGTTTGAAGAACGGAAGAAAAATGATTTAAAATGATTGAGTTATTCCCGTTGGAAGATTGAATCTATAAACTGTGCTTATAACAAATTTTGCAGCTTTGCTTCTCCAACTCTGCTATTGTAACTTTGCTAGTGCATCTGCCTTATTTTTTTTTGAAAGAACGTACGCCCACGCGTATGCGTGGAGTGGATTTTTGGCGATGCGTATGCGACGGGTCCCATGTGTGCACGTAAGGAGAAAACAAGCATGTCCACGCATACGCGTGACATGAAGTTTACACCCACGTGTACGCATGACAAGGGACGCGTGAGCCATGCGTACGTGTGGCCTCTATTTCAGCAAACATAATTTTAAACATTTTAAACTGAATTTCAAACTTCTAAACCTCTATTTTCATTCCTCTAATAATTAATAATAGTGTTAAACTTGATATTTAGATGAACTTAGGAAATGGGGATAACTTGGAGATGAAATAAAGCTGTAAAGTGATGAATTAACTATGAAATGTTACGGATGATCATGTATGATACTTGACTTGATAATCAAATGAATGATAATGTATGATACTTGGCTTGAAAGATAAAATGATATGAGATACGAGATTCCCTGGGTAAGTACCATGACTTGCCACCATGTGTACCAGGTTGAAAACTCGAAACTCTGTTGACCCTATGACGTAAGGGTGATCAAAAACTATAAATTCCCGAGAATGTTAACCCCCATTGAGCAATGTTGATTATTTGAGAAAAAGCTATGCATATACTCTTGGGGATGCACGTCGAAAGATAGTCTAAGATTTTCGGACTTGTCGGGTTGGCTGGATAACCGACAGATGAGCCTCATCAGTCATAGGACAGGCATGCATCATATGCATACTACTTGAATTACTTGATTGTGCATTAACTGGGTGTGCCTAAGTGTACTTGCCATGCTAAATGTATATTTGTTACTTGCAGTATTTGTAACATTCTTGTACTTGCCTTTATCTGTTTAATTGTCTGTGAAATGCATGATGGAGTTGGAGGTATGGAGGAATGGCAGTATGGAACTTATATTTAAGGTTAAGTTAAGTTAGATTTAGATACTCTTAGAAAACCACCTTTTGTGACTTCTGTTTAATACTTTAAGCTCTATAATCTGAGTGTCGGCGTTCTAGGAATTGCCTCTGGCATTCTCAGGACCTTATATATTATGTGTGTGGCACCTTTACCATACTGAGAACCTCCGGTTCTCATTCCATACTATGTTGTTGTTTTTCAGATGCAGGTCGAGAGACATCTCGTTAGGCGTCTGGACTCCTGAAGTGAAGTGGATACTGGATTATTTTGTTGTACAGAGTTGTATATATATGCGTACTTAGCTTTCTCTCCACATAACTATTCTTTTGATCCTCTTAGAGGTTCATGGAGAGACAGGATCTTGTTTATGTATGTCTGGAATTTTGGATATATATGTATATATGTGTAAATATTTTCCGGCCAGCCTTGGTTTCGCGGGCTGAGTTAAGAGCTCGTTATTTTGTATCTTTGCCGCTCTACTCCTACTTTTGCTATCTTATGTTCAATAGTTATGGTTTTTCTGATGCGCAGTTTAACTCGTTTCTTGAGCGTTGCGCTTTTATTTCACAATTTTTATTTCCTCTATCCTTCAAGGCTCCTAGTGTATTATAATCTTTCTGCTAATACATGTACATATTTTATTTTAAAGGTCGTAACACCACACCACCTCTGTTTTACGACTTAAGCGTAAAGCTCAGTGTAGTAGGGTGTTACAACACGAATTTTTCAAAATTGAACCTAAATTGAGGAAATTCAATCTCATTATATGCTCCACTTCGAATATTTTCGGACAAACGTAGAAAACGTGGAGGAGATGTGACTTGAACTTGACCTACAAAGCTCCTTAGAAACAATTTCCCAATCAAAGAAAAATAACAAATTAGAAAAAAAGAATACTTTGACTCTTAGATTTAGACTCACTAACCACAAAAAAACACTATATGTAGCCATTAGTAGTACAAAAATAATTATAGAAATTAATTATTGTAATATCAATTTACCACTATGAATGTTAGTATCATATTTATGGCAATTAGAATTATAAATTTATGTTTAATTTTTTTATATAATTATAATTAAGATATTTTTTAAATTAGTATAATTATACATTATTCATTAAATGCTAATTGTAATATAATTCTAATAAAGATATTTTTTAAAATAAATTTAGAAGAGAGAGAGAATAGTGCTTTCATTACATGAAAATAGTATTTTCTAAAAATAAAGATATTTTCCTAAATTAATATAATCATACATTATAACTTAAATGCTAATTATAGTATAAATATAATAAAGATATTTTTATAAAATAAACTTAGAAGAAAAAATAGTGCATTCATTTTAGTGGGAAAATGGATTCATGAGGAATCGACACCTCACTTCCATTAGTTGGAGGAAAACCCAGTTTTAGTATATTAAGTAGATAGATTATTTCGTCAAGTATATTTTTTATTGTTTAATATTTGTTTACATATTTTTTTCGTTCCAATTTAAAAATATATGGTGAAAATTTATATTTAATAAAATAATTTGAGAAAAAATAAAAAATATCCATTTTCGTAATAAAACCATTTTATACGGATTTTTTTCTAAAATAAAATAAAAAATATATTATTTCTCCAAACAAATAAAACAGACATTATATACGAGGATACGTTTTTTATTTTGGGTCGCAGGCAAGTTTGCGCGCAGTGCAATAAACTTTGAGTTTTATAGGGTTTGTTATCTCTCGCACTACAAGAAACGTCGTTAAAATCGACGGCTAAACCGTCGATAATATTGAAATTCGACGGCAAAATAGACGACGTAGTTGGTCGCTATAAAACTTGTCGATTTTTCAAAATGCTAATAAAATCGACGGCTTTCATGGTCATCGATAATAATTTAATAAAATCGACGTTTGTTCCGTCTGTACTATTGGTGTGAGAATTTTACATTCTTAATAAAATCGACAACATTGTCGTCGATATTATAATTTAAAATCGACGTCTTCTTTGTCGATAATTGATTCAATAAAATCGACAGCCTTTGTGTCGATATTTAACTCAATAAAATCAACAACACTTTTGTCAATAATATGTTTAATAAAATCGACGACAACGCCGTCGATATGTGAAAAGATTTAAGACAAGATAAATTTTCACAGTAGCCCTTTTTTATTAGTCAACTTAATTCTTAACAAAAGCACTAAAATATTAAACTACAAAACTTAAAAGAATCATTATTACAAAAATTAACTATTATAGTTGAAGGATCAAATTCCTCTAAAGTAAAAAAGTTAATAAGATGATAAAATAATACTCTAATTATCTTGGAATATCCTTTGCTGGCATCATTTACTTGTCCAAGTAACTCAAATAGATAACAGCGATAAATCCTATATAATAGACTACAGTCACACCAGTTAAAAACACCAACCCAAAAGTAAGTCAACTAATTAACTAAACTATCAAATTCCAACCATGAAAAACTACCATTCCATTGCAAGAAAATTGGTACAAACTAGGAACTGTTACCCTCCATGAAAATGATCCTATCAAATCATGTTAGGCCTCTGTGGTAGAAGGAGATTATAAAACATGCAAGAAGAAATTCTTTCCCTTGCTATCAACAGCTTTCTTCCACCCACACCATCCACCATTAACGATTTTTTCAGCCTTCTTCGCCTAGGGCTCAGCATATGTTGTCCAGTTAGAACAGAAAAATCAAAGATTAACGTTTAATCAATTAGCGTTTAATTAACCTAAAGGTTAATGTTACAAAATACGGAACATAGTGAAAATTGAGTGGTAAAGGATGACTTGCCTTGTAACCTTGAAGGCCCTCTAAGCTGCTTGGATTAAGTTTTGCATCATACCAATCACCTTTTTTATTAGCAATGAGTGCCCACATGACACCCCATGAGAGAATTCCACCAATCAGTAGGGATACATTGATTATATATAGGCAAATCATCCCAACCCCAACATAAGTAGCGGAAAAATCAAAGTAGAACATGTTATGCACAAGAAAATAACAAATAGATAAGCAAGTGGTTAAAGGAAATGAAAAACAAAGTACAAATCTATTATTATATAACAATAAACAATTAATAAAAAATGGCATTATTTCATTCAGGATCAATAAGTGCTACCCCATCAAGCTAAGACTAACACTAGAAGGTGAAATGCTTCATCTTAGTTTTTCTTTTATTGGTTTATTATTATTACAATACAAAGTTGGCTAATATTTGACATTCAAGAAGCATATTTTTTAGAGGATAGAGGTTTTGCGAATATATTTACATGTCCTTTATTGAAATAAGTGTTTTAAACACTTCTTCTGTTTGATACTTTGATTCATCAATAAGATATAGAGTGAGTCACATACTTGTTCTTATAGGCCTGTAGACCAAATGTAGGGAAGCTTGAAAATCCGCAATCATCACCAGCAGTGAAAACCATTGGAAGAAACTCCATAAAAAACTCCATAAGAAACCATCAGTGAAAAGCCCTGAATGCTCACTTAGCTAGCTCTGCGCCTTCTAGAGTATGGAAACCATTGATAAGATTGGCTGTAAACCTGAAGAGAAAATACAGAAATAAGCTAAGATTAAATTACTTCTAAGAAATATTAAAATGAAATGACATATCCCCTAGTAACAAAATCCATCCTTAAGATGAGGCAAACTTAAAATGAAATGACATTGCTGATGTAGCACTAATTGTGGTAGCAACTGCAATTTAAAACCATGTTGGAATTGAAAAGAAAAGAAAAGAAAAAGTGGACTACAGATGAGGGTCTGGATGCCAGCGGCTGCAAGATCAGCTGAAACAGTTTTTGCTCCTTCTGATGCTGCTTTTGATCGGTAATACTTCACAATTGGTACTTTGGGAAACACAAATGCATAGAGAATGACACAAAGAAGCTCAAAGAATGTTGTTATGGCAAAGAACAGAACTGCAAATCAAAGGATCAATAAAAAAGAAAGAAAGCATGATCAGTGATTAGTAGTTTAACTAAATTTTTATGTTCCAGAGAAGTTATGTTAGTTGGAATTTACATGCTCCTTTGCGAAGACCATCTTTGGAGTTTTCAAATGCAGCTTTTGTAATTAACCTCAAAGTAGAAGTTAATGCACCTGATGCTGCTCCACCAGCAAGGAAAGACTACAACAAAATCACACCACATAAAAAAGCATGCAGGAGTTAATGGGATTATTCAACACATTCAAAGACACAAATTTGTTTACAGAAGAAAATTTTTGTCGGTTAAAAAAAGAAAGTAACATTGTGAGGAAAGTTATAGAGAGCAATTTTGCAATGGTGATGTTGACCTGAAGCAACTCAGGATGCATATATGAAAGGTCTCCCACCATTCCACCTTGGACATGAGCATCTGCTATTCCAAATGCACCACTTACTACACATACCAATGAAAGTTCCAATTCTTCCTCTACCAGATGTTGCTAAATCTATCTACAAAAGACATAAGCAAAAATCATGTTCTGACTTCTGATGAATTAGAGTGTAAGGAAAGTTCACTGACTATAATGATCAAGACTTACAACTAACACCAAAAGAGTGGTTGCGAAGAAAAGAATGTATCCAAATGTTCACATATACAAATTCTAAAATCACAATGAAATTATCTCATCAACTCATTACATGTTTAAGCTACAAAGAGAAAATAAACTGCTCCATGTTGTTAAACCGATAACCTTTTTAGTTCTTATCAATGCTTTTAAACCGATAACCTTTCTAGGTTTATTGAATGATATTTTTTTTTCATGGATCGGATTTTACTTTCTATCTTTTATTTATTTGTTTTGTTCCAACAAAATACACACCTAAAGACATACAAATTAGTTGTCAGAAAAAAAAAGATTTTAGTCACTATAACCCCAAAAGGACCAAGACACAATACAAATACAACAGAATACCAAGGCACAATACAAGTTAGTTGTGCATACATTATACCAATCATTTGTTAGAAAGAAGTTTACATAAATCAAATTTTTAGGTCACTCGCCTTTGTTTGTTTGGTATATGTCCTAATAAGTTATCCACGCTTACTTATCAAAGTGTTGAAAACTTTCAAAAGAAACTTTAGCTTACATAAGCCACCAGCAATATTACATTTACTTTAATTAAGCTAAGTGTTCCATAATGTAAAGCCTATGCTGATCAAACATAGAAATTAAATAAAAAAATTCCATTCAGGCATTTCTCCGAACATGTGGTGTGCAGAGTTCAAAACAGTAAATTTTAGTTCAATCTAAGCAGCATTCAACCCAGTAATTTCAGAAAGATACATCCAACAACAATTTCAGTCCAGAAACACAAGTTTAACAAACCTAAGCCTAACCAAAATTTCTAAAAACAGAATTAAAAAACAGTGAAAATAAAGAAAAGAAAGACAGGGAATAGGGGAAGGGAACCTGCATTGATGAAAGGAGGAAGAAGAAAGGAGAGGTGGTGGGGTGGTGGTGATGTCGCGGTGGCACAGAAGGTCGCCGCCGCTGGTGGTTGCTTGTCGGTGCTTGAAGACGCGGACAGAAGGTGACTCCACGAACAGGGGTGTCGCACGCAGGAACGAAGAAATGGAGAAATGGGGAAGAAAGAGAAGAAGGAAGAGAGAGAGGGTAGGCGATGGTGGTCGCCGGTGGTGGTGTCGGACGGAGGCAGTGGTGAAGAGGAAGCGAAGTCAACCAAAGGATACCTAGCTTGAAGAATACCTAGCTTGAATTTGGGGAAGTTTGCGTTTCTGAACTTTGGAAGCGGGTGCTGACGCGAGAACTTGTTTTTTTTAGTGATAAAAATCGACGGCATATTTGTCGATTTTAATTAAAAAAAAAACAACACATATAGGGTCTATTTTATAGATTAAATTTACATCATCCATTCTATTTTAGAAAGTAATCAAGACCGTTCAAATTTATCAACGGCAAAGGTGTCGATATTTTAAATAATAAAATAGACCCTATATTCGTCGATTTTAATATAAAAACAACACATATAGCGTCTATTATATAGATTAAATTTAGACCGTTCATTCCATTTTAAAAAGTAATCTAGACCGTTCAAATTTATCGACGGCAAAATTGTCGATATTTAAAATAATAAAATCGACGCCATATTCGTCGATTTTATTTTCGACTTTTGGTTCGCCTATAATATGACGATAATAGGGAAATAAATTAACGCATTATAAAAATATCGACGACTAGGCCGTCGATTTTAATATTTTTATTTTTAATTATTTTTTTTAGTAATATCGACAGCAGGCTGTCGAAAATTATCGACGGCAGAAATAGCCGTCGATTTTTGCCGTTGATAAACACGCTTTTTCTTGTAGTGTCGGCAAACTTATTATTTAATGAGAAGTTTGCCTACCTTTCGGCAAATTTGGGAATGGTTCGCCACACTATATAAGCCGTGATCCCATTCAGTTTTCACCTTTTCAACTTTTTTCGTCTGCATTACGAATAACCAACAAGGAAGCTCGTTGTACAATTCTTCCCTGTTTCCATAAATCCTTGCAATGACTCTTTGTTTCGTAAGTCAAACTTTTCTATACAACGTCTTGTAACGAAAGTGGTTCTCCACAGATCCTTATAGAACTCTTATGTTGATGGTAGAGTCTGCTTTGACCATTGTGAATATGTGTTGAGCAATCACCTTCGATGGTCTTGACTGATGGATGTTTGCATGCAAGTGTAAGGACCATTGTATCTCCTCACCTTCTATTTTTCTTGCTTTCGGCGATAAGATATACGCACGCTCTATTGACAACCCTTTTTCAAACTGAGTGCACTTCACATCATACTTCAATTGGTCACTCTCTATGATCTTATACTCCACGGTCCTCTTAGTGCTATACATCTTGACCGCCATAATAACTTCTTCTTTGTTTTCATATTGTTGCCTAATCTCAAATTCTTCGGTGGAATCATCTTCAGGACCTCCTTGACTAAACGAGTAATCTCGATTCATTGCCTTAAGATTCAGCATGGAAAAGTGATTCGACCGATCATATGGTTGAGAAATCGCAGGCTATGTCAGCGTCAGATCTCTATCAGTGAAGTAGTTCATCTGCTCCTCCTCCTCATCCGGATT
>NC_029788.2:8156005-8167898 GCF_000816755.2 Arachis ipaensis
TTAACTTGATACGGATTTATCATTGGATCTCTAATTTCAGAACATTCGTAACTTTCAAAATCTGCTTGCATCATACTATTATCAAAAGCATCGATATTTGACCCCTCTTGACTATCCTCAGGTGGCATGTTAAGGTCAACCATCGTCTTCCTAATATTTCTTTTGATTGCCCCACTTGATTGGGTTTCATCACCAGTATCCATAGAGGTCCATCCACACAAATCGATCAGAAACACGAATAACTCCAACAAATGGACATTTGGCCCAACGGTTATACTAGATCCTTATAAGACGTAAGTTCTCGTCATCACGTAATCGATACTTAATTCGCACAAAACATAAAATATATGGTCAAATAATAAAATAATAATAAAAATGACATCTACGAAGTATAAAATAACTACAAAACTTAGTAAATGTTAAAAATAATACGATTATACCTCTTGTAAAATAAACTGTCATTCACTTTTGTCGGATATTTATAATAAATTTTTTTACACGACTTTTTGTCTGTACTTGGTGAATGGTATACACTATAAAGTTCTTTAAACTTGTTAGACTACCCACTTCAAGTGGCATGTATGCAAATATTGATTGAGCAGAACTAAATATAATAGATCTATCGTGATGATATAGTATTTCACTATCGTAATAAACAGATAATAATAGAATTTTAGACATTTTATAGAGTAACTAGATGAAGAAAATAGTAGATGAGTGAATAAGAAATGAGTGTCGAAGGTGATTGACCCCCTCTGACACCAAAATTGTCCTTGTCCACTTTGACAATTTTGCCATTGACCCCCGTGTCATTTCCCGCCCCCTCTCCCATCGCAGCGCTTACTCTACCTCTTAGCCTTCACCCCTTCGACACTGAAGTCGTTCTTGTCTACTTTGACAATTTCGCCAATGACCCCGTGTCATTTTCTCTGTCAAGTTATTCTCCGTCGATCTAAATTCCTACGACATCACTTGGCTTCCTCTGGAAAAGAAGGTTCTCGACAGAAAACGTGAGAGGACAATCATCGGTGGCTGCATCAGTGAGGTCGAACGCTCCTTCCTCTTTCTCTTTCCCGTTCAGATCCAAGTTGTTGTCCCACTCCATTCCCCTAATCTCCCCCTTAAAAGTGGCGGTTGCAGTACCTATACACCATCAATGACTGAACCACCGTAGTGATAACTATTTCAATCGGAGTAACAAGAAGCAAAATAAAAAAGTTGATTACTGAACCAACATAGCAATAACTAATTTTTTAATCTATTTTGCTTTTGATTGCTATTGTGTTGATTACTAAAGAGGGGGGATTGTGGCAGCTGAAGAAGATGGGGGCAACAACTGCCGAAAGGAGAAGTGGGGGATGGTGGGACTAGAATTTAAAAAGTTGAATGAGAATATTTTTTTATAAAAAATATTATTAAAATTTTAGTCTTCGTCTCCAAAATTTTAATCCGGATAACAACCATCATAAAATCATTATCAATGCCATTCTCATCTAGAATTTAAAAAATTGAATGAGAATATTTTTTTATAAAAAATATTATTAAAATTTTAGTCTTCGTCTCCAAAATTTTAATCCGGATAACAACCATCATAAAATCATTATCAATGCCATTCTCATTGGTGGGAGCTGAATTTATAATAGCTTTACAAACTTTGATTGTATACATGATAATGGAATCTAGATCGGTAATTCTACCATAGTAAACATTAAAATAGTTATCTGAATCGGTCTTTAAGAATTTTAAAAGCAAATACTTTAGTCTCTAATAAAAATTAATACACAAAAATATCTCCAAGATTTTACTCCAGTAGACAAATCAGTCTCCAATTTATTTTCTAGTAGAGTAATTATTCTAATAAGTCTCCAAAGATTTTAAAAGCATACATTTTAGTTCCAAAAAAAATATTACACAAATCAATTCCCAATGTTTTTCTACGTCAATCATAACAATCTCCCATCTATTTTTCAGCAATGACTCACTAAATTTTTCAAGTATTTATTAGGAAAAAAATATTAGTAAACATTATAATCAAATTAATTTTTAAGGTTAAATTAAACCTATTTGATTTCTAATATGGTATTTTTTCAAAAAAAATTAATTATTGAACCATCCTCACTACATACACAATTCCAAATCCAACAATAACAACAACAAAGGTTGAAATTATTTGATATTTTTATATTTAATATAACTTAACTTAGTGTGATAGCTAGGAATTAAGTATAATCAAAGTTATTCTTCTATTTTCACTTGAATCTCAATTTGATCACCAAATTATCAATTAACTAAAAAAGCTAACTAAATTTCTACTTCATAATTAGACTAACTTAACATACACATCTATGTGGCACATACATATTATTTTTCTTTGATTTATAATGTGTGCAAAAATCATGTTAACTAAAAAAGTGTCAAATTTCAACTTAATTCCATATGCATAATGTCAAATTGTCAACAAGAATCCGACAATAACCTATTTTAAAAAAACGTTAGTATTAAAAGAAAATATTTTAATTTAGATTTCAAAACATCATTATTTATCTTGCTTGTTTCCAACGAAAACAGTGTGGCAATATACTAGTGTCATCATCCACATACACAAAATTAAGCTAATAATAACAACGATTGACATATAGTAAAAGTAATTATTCTACTGGAAAATATACTGTAAACTGATTTGTCTATCGGAATAAACCTTGAAGATTGATCTTTATATTAATTTTTTTAGGACTAAAATATCCGCTTTTAAAATCTTTGGAACTGATTTGGGTAATTACTCTAAATAATAAATAGTACATTATAATATCAATTATGATCCGGTCGTTACAAATCCAATGTCTTAACTCGGCATTATACACCATAACTCGGCAATTTGCATCATAACTCGGCGGTTACATGTTGTAATCGGACTCAACGGACAACATCCTAGAATAAAACTGTCTAACCAGGTATTTATTACTTATTAAATCTAATAACTGCTCATCAATTCAGATAAAGAACGTAACTGACCTATCTTACGTCACCTATAAAAGTATGATGTTTTATCCTCAACAAGGACACATTGAATTCTCAATACTAACTTAAGCTTCGGAGTACTTTTGCAGGTACACTCCTCCCTTTGCTCATACTCTCCGTGACGTGACACCCCTCTGGACGAGAAGCTCGGACCATCCCAGCTTATAGCTCGGTGCTGAAGGCCAAAGCTCAGTGTTAAAGGCCAAAGCTCGGCGTCAACTCCTATAGCCGAGGTTACGTCCAGGTTGTTCACACAAGAACAATTGGCGCCCACCGTGGGTCCCGAAAATATAATTCTTTTCATTTTCATTGGCCTCGACATTTTCACCTCCAACCATGGCTGAGCAACTTCCACTTCCACCTACACCGTCCGAGCTCCTTTGGATGGTGACTGAGTTACAACAAGCCAACCAGCGCATGACGGAGGAGAATCAAAGAATGGCGTATCAGATTGCTAACCTAACTAATGCTCGGATTGAAAACAATGACGGACGTCAAGAACGAACCGAAGAAGCCGAGCATCAATCTGTTCCAACACATGTCTCTGAAACTGCTCGGAACAAAGAAGTTCGGAACGAAAGAGTCCAACCTGAGCACAATGAGGAAGCTCGGCCAGAAAACGAGGATGGCGAGACAGATAACTCGCCTGGACCATTCACCGCCGAGAAAGAGAAAAGGCGAGCACAACCCATCCTGAACAATCAAGAGGAGTCATTAACTATATTTCTGGAGGTTTTGCAGGTGGAGGCAGCACAAGCTCAGCAAGAAAACGCTCTTACCGAGTTATGTTTTCAATCAAAGCCAGTCCGAACAACCTTCAAACGCCTCCACGCTTCCCCCAGATGACGTTTCAAGCATCCGACTTCAATACAGCTACAACAAATCTGGATGATCATGTGGTAATCTCCATTCAACTTGGAGATCTCCTGGTAAAAAAGGTACTGCTTGACCCGGGGAGCAGCGCCGATGTCCTTTTTTACCCCACTTTCCAGAAGATGAAATTAAGCAACAACCTTCCACCGGATTTAGGCGAACGAGTCCCAGTATTGGGATCTGCGTGGTTACAAACCACACTCGGTGATGTTCCCTTATAAAAAACTTTAGACATTCAATATTTAGTAGTTGACTGTTTTAGCCCATACAATATGATCCTCGGCCGACCTTTTTTGAATAAGTTTGGCGCTATTGTTTCTACAATTTATCTCTGTGTTAAGTTTCCCTTGCAGGATGGCACTATTGCAACAATTCACAGTGACAATCGTGATGCCAGACAATGTTACAACAATAGCCTCAAAAGGCGCAACCGAAATATAAATGCACATGTTCACACCATTAGCAATCAAGACGAATCCCCAGTGTTGGCCGACCTTGACCTAAAGGCCAACGTTCTCGAACGACCAACCCCTACGGAGGACTTACACAAAACCTTTTTTGCAGATAACTCGGAAAAATTCACTTACGTCGGATTCACACTAAGCTTGGAAGAGAAAACCTCATTTCAAAAATTTCTACAACAAAATGCCGATTTGTTTGCTTGGACCCCAGCAGATATGCCAAGCATTGACCCTTCTGTAGTTTCTCATAAGTTAGCATTAAACCCATCTGTCCGACCTATAGCACAAAAGAAGAAAAACCTCGGACTTGAACGAAAACAAGCCTTTTTGGAAGAAACCAAAAAGCTAATCAATGCCGGCTTCATACAAGAGATCAGATTCACAACATGGTTGGCAAATGTCGTCATGGTAAAGAAACACAACGGTAAATGGCGCATGTGTATTGATTTCACGGATCTCAACAAAGCATGCCCAAAAGATTCCTACCCCTTACCATCTATTGATTCCTTAGTAGATAATGCTTCAGTCTATAAAACCTTAAGTTTCATGGACACATATTCTGGTTATAATCAGATTTTAATGCATCCTTCTGACCAAAGTAAGACCGCTTTTATTACTGAATTTGGAAATTATTGTTATAAAGTTATGCCATTTGGTCTTAAGAATGCAGGTGCAATATACCAACACCTTATGGACAAGGTATTTGCAGCACAAATCAGCAGAAACCTCGAAGTTTATGTCGATGACATGGTAGCCAAAACAAAGCTCGGTCACAACCATCTTGACAACCTTGCAGAAATATTCAAACAAATCCGAAAATATAACACGCGGCTAAACCTCAAGAATTGTGCCTTTGGTGTACAAGGGGGCAAATTTCTCGCCTTCATGCTTACCAACCGAGGAATCGAGGCAAATCCTGAAAAATGCCGAGCTGTTTTGGAGATGACAAGCCCACAAACTATCAAAGAAGTCCAACAACTGACAGGAAGACTTGCCGCGCTCTTTAGATTCCTCCCTTGCCTAGCTTCCAAATCTTTCTATTTTTTCCAAACCTTAAAAAAAAGAAAAAAGCTTTTTACTGGACTGATGAATGTGAACAAGTTTTCACATCTATAAAAGAAAATATTTTCAAAACCACCTGTTTTACAAACACCCCTTTAAGGGGAACCGCTTTTTCTATATTTATCTATCACTGACTGGGCTATAAGCTCTGTTCTTATTGCAGAATGGCAAAAGTAGCAGCTGCCGATCTATTTCATCAGCAAGACCCTACAAAATGCCGAACTTTGCTATCCGAAGATCGAAAAGCTGGCTTTAGCTCTAGTATTTTCGGCACGAAGACTTCGGCCATATTTCCAAAGTCATGCAATATATGTTTGAACAGATCAACCCTTGCGGCAAGTCCTTCAAAAGCCAGAATTAGCTGGCCGACTAGTAAACTGGTCGGTTGAGCTCTCCGAGTTTGATATCCGGTATCAAGGACGCGGACCAATCAAATCTCAATATTTAGTAGACTTCATTGCTGAATTCACAGTCCCAGAGACAACCGAAGAATCAACCCAATGGTCTTTATACGTAGACGGTTCTTCTAATCCACAAGGGAGTGGAGCCGGAATCATACTTGAAAACGAAAATGGTAACGTCATCGAACAAATCTCTACACTTTTACTTCAAAGCAAGTAACAATCAGAGTGAGTATGAAGCTCTTATTGCTGGCCTCAAACTCGCCGCCGATCTAAACATTGCCGAATTCAAGTTGTATTGTGATTCCTTGCTCATCGTACAACAGGTAAACGATTTATACCAGGTAAAGGATCATTTATTATCCAAATACCTTGCCATTGTTCAAACCTTACTTTCAAAAGTTCGTAAATATAAAATTCAACATATACCTCGGGAGAATAACAGCCGAGCTGATATCCTATCTAAGCTCGCCAGTACTCAAACAACCAACTCCTCCCTTTACCAATCAACATTAGTTAAACCCAGTATAGATTTACCAAAAGTTCTAAGTGTCACACAGGATGCAGATTGTAGAACACCCTACTAAAACTATCTCAGGAAAGGAATATTATCAGAGAGTATCGAAAATGCTCAGCATTTTCGCCAACAAGCTTCATTTTTTACAATATATAATAATTACCTATATAAACGAGGATTCTCTCGTCCCCTGCTTAAATGCCTTTCCAAGTCGGAGGCCGAACTTACTCTTACCGAGGCACACGAAGGAATTTGTGGCACACACCTCGGAGTCCGTAGTTTATCATCAAAGATACTCCGAGCTGGTTTCTATTGGCCAACATTGCAACAACTGCCAGCAAGACTGTAAAACAAAGCTGTGACAATTGCCAGAAGTACAGTTTGATCACACACCTTCCAGCCGAACTCCTCCATAGTTCCGAGGTAAGTCGGCCCTTCAATCAATGGGGGCTCGACATCCTTGGTTCTTTTCCTCTAACGGAAGGGCATGATTTAAAGATCAGACAACATTTTTAATCAGTAGAGCACCCGTAGACCAATGGCTTGGCCGAGGCTGCAAACAAGGTTATCTTACATGCGTTGAGAAGGAAACTTGACGATGTCAAAGGTCTCTGGGCCGAATTAATACCTGAAGCCATATGGGGATACAACACCACCATCCACTCAACAACAAAGGAAACGCCTTTTCGACTGGTATATGGGTCAGAGGCAATGATACCTGTGGAGATCTCACAATCCTCCCTGCGAACTCAATTAGCCGCCTATACTATAGCAGATACAGGTCGGCAAAATGACCTAGACACCACGGAGGGAATCCGGTCCTCAACAGCAATCACACACCGAGCTATGCAACAGCATATAACTCGGCGGTACAACAAGAAGCTCCACCCAAGGTCCTTCAATGTAAACGGCTTGGTGCTGAGACGAACCGAACAAGCTAGAAAACCACCTAACCATGGTAAAATAGCAGCTAACTGGGAAGGCCCTTTCCGAGTTATCAAAGTCGTCAGGAACGGAGCCTACCGATTACAAACCATAGATGGTAATTCTGTGCCTAACACTTGGAATGTATCATCTTTAAAGTTATATTACAGTTAAAAGCCAGAGCCAGACAAGTACTCTTTTTTCTACTGCCAAGATTTTTTCCAAAAAGAGTTTTGTTTGGAGAGGTTTTAACAAGGCTTGCCTACCTGCACCTTTGTAATCAAAGGTCCATCCATACATCTGAAATCTTATACTTTCTACTTTACTATATCTTCCATTGAGCATTTTAATCTCTTTTCGAATTAAAGATATTATTCTGCTGACTTCTATTCAGAGTCGGGCTCATCAGACTCCGCCAATCAAATTACAAATTGCCAATCTTAATCCAGAATCAAACAAACTGGATAAACAGATAGCCATCTATAACCAAACAAATCGGATAAACCGATTGCCGATCTTAATCCAGAATCAAACAAATTGGGTAAACAGATAGCCGATCTATAACCATACAAATCGGATAAATCGATTGTCGATCTTTATCCAGAATCAAACAAACTGGATAACAAACTACGAACTATCAATCAAATCGGTCTTCGCCAAATTACCGATCTATCAATTAAATTGGTATGCACCGACCATATAACAAATCGCCGAACTTTATCAGATACCCCTATCTCTTCAATTATATCTTTATTAGATATACATATCAGACACCTAATGACTATGGTCATACCAGACATACAGTCAAACATACTACCATCAGACACCTAATGCAAACGCATCAATCAAACAAATAGATACCAAACACATTTTTAAATGTTGCATCTATACCATCACATTGTGTTTAGATACCAAAAATAACATGTTTCAAACAGTCACAACAAGGGCTAAGCATCTGTCGAATGAACAAAGTATAAGAGTTCAAAACAAATGTACAAATTCCACCAGATAACAAAATCTACCCAACATTTTCATCTTCTTCAGCATCACCATCATACCACTCTTTAGCATAAATAACCGTTTAATAAAGCAACCATCATACCACTCTTTAGCATAAATAACCGTTTAATAAAGCAACTTGAACTGGAGGCTCCAAGGCCATATTAGTCATCGAGTTATGAACTCACTCAGAAGCCGACTTATGATTCATTACAAGCTCAACTTGCTTCCTTAAACATATTCTCAAGCTAAGCTTGGGGGCTATGATCCGGCCGTTACAAACCCAATGTCTTAACTCGACATTATACACCATAACTCGGCAATTTGCATCATAACTCGGCGGTTACACGTTATAATCGGACTCAACGGACTACATCCTAGAATAAAACTATCTGACCATGTATTTATTACTTAATAAACCTAATAACTGCTCATCAAGTCAGATAAAGAACGTAACTGACCTATCTTACGTCACCTATAAAGGTATGATGTTTTATTCTCAATAAGGACACATTGAATTCTCAATACTAACTTAAACTTCAGACTACCTTTGCAGGTACACTCCCCTTTTGCTCATACTCTCCGTGACGCGACACCTCTCTGGAGCTCGGACCATTCCAGCTTAAAGCTCGGCGCTGAAAGCCAAAGCTCGGTGTTAAAGGCCAAAGCTCGGCATCAACTCCTGTAGCCGAGGTTACGTCTAGGTTGTTCACACGAGAACAAATTACATTGGGGAGGTTTGAAATTGGTGGAAGATCATAGGGCCATTATTCATCTCTCTTTCTTCATCCCTCAAAATATTAAGGAAAATACATAGTTAGGGAAGAAAGGAGATTCTCTTTGCTTTCTATTATGGTTATTTACTCAAGTTTTGTCTTGATGGTCTACAGCCATAAAAATCAATGCTATTTTGAGCAGCATATCACTCTCACTATGAGCCTCCTATCTTATGTTATAACAGTGACTACTCATGCTACAGCATAATCTGAGTACGGCTCAATCATAACTATTAAATGTTCATGCCATTAAAATCTTCCCAAAAAATATCCCATGCTTATTATTAATCTACATGGGAGAACAACAATTACAGTGTCATCTGAATTGGAAAGAGAAAAATCTTATGCTTCCAATAAGTCGAGCATATCAGAAATCTTGCTTGTGTAAAAATCAGGGTGAATATTATTTGAAGGGTCTTGCAGAGCTGATTGAGTTGTGCAACCTGTTACCACAACAGTAGTTGTAACATTTCATGAATGACTTATGTGGTTAAGTGTATGCAAAGGTTATCAAACTCAAAGAGTTCACTTAGGTAAATTTGAATCATAAAACTCTTGTAAGCTCATAAGAGTATGAAACCTAAACATGTAAACTCATGAGAGTTTATGATTTAATACAAGTGTTTGATAACTTATGAGTCTATGATGCAGAAAAAAAGGTAAGTTCCCTTACCAGATAGAACAAGAAGAGTTTTGCAACCAGCATTCTGTCCAAACAATATATCGGTATCTAGTCTATCGCCCACCATGCACATCTTGGAGCAACTTACGTTGAATCTGCTTGAAAGAGTGGGTTATATGCTGAGGAGGGAAAAGTAAAACAAGAAAGTCCCTGCCACCAAAATCAATTAATTCAAGCATATTTTAACTCTTACTTCTGGAGTAAAAACTCCATCAGAAAGGTTGATGGTTTTCCAACTACTATAGGCTCCTTCTGGGTTGATCCACACATAGCAGCAACCATACACCCAGCACCTGAAATCCAACTTTTAACCATTATGGGGTCATACAATAAGATAGCAAACTAATTCCACTGTGTGAGATAATGGAATAAGAGATAGAACCAGGCCATTCTTGCCAAGCAGTCATATGTCCAACTGCATCACGGTTGGTAGCAATGAAAAGGCATCCCGGATTCTCACGTATGCAAAGGGTTCCATACCTATTAGATGGAATTTGAACATCACGGTTAGAAATTAAAAGTGGATAGAACTAATTCTACCATCGAAATCGAAGAGGATTTTGGTGAATATCAATCAATATATGATCAATCTATCTTGTGATGATAATATTAATCAGGAAAAAAATGGTATTGATATTGTATATAGTATATACTCCTTCAGGAGTCCATATGTTTAGTTCTTTAAAACTTCTAAGTAATCAAACGTTCTGAATTTGAAATTTCAAATAGTCTGGAACAATAGAAATTAGAAGGTAATGCTGAAAAGAAGAACAAGCGAAAATGTTTTCTTACTGAAGCTTGTAATAGTTAATGTTAGGATCAATGCCAACCACTACAGCCCCAACCTGCAAGAGTGCACTCCTCAATCCTCAGTTAAACAGAAGCATAGTCTCAATGAAGATACTCAAAGAACAATGGGGAAGATGTTACATTACACTCTTATCGTGTTCAAAAAAGATGTTCTGCTTCAGGTCCACTGTTTTATTGGCATCTGCCTGCAATTATTGAATGATTTAGCAACAATAACTTGAGAGGCAATCTTGTGATTCTCAGCCCTCTGTTAGTGTCTTGTTTTTGAAACATGCATTGTCAATTTGGCATTAAGAAAGTGTAGCCAAAATAGAGTTGAATATGATCACATGAATCAAACTGTTAATGTAAGGGTTCCCTTTGAAACAATACATACATGCACAAGAACATCTTCTGATATAATTTTACTGATAAATCTACTCCATTTCAACCTTATACCAATCAGACCCTCAATCTAATAATCCCAAAAGCGAAATGTTAGGGGATCATATGAATTTATTGTTTTTAGCCTCATTTAGCCATCAACTCAACCTTTAGTATAGTAATCCAACAACATTCTTTATTCCATACTTTTAAACATTGATGGCTAAGTGATGGCAAAACAACAATAAATTCTGATGACGCTCTAGCATTCCTCGATGGAAAAATCAAAACTTTACGAGCAAAAGATATCAGTATGAAGATGAACTTAACTTACCGGACCACCGAAAGCATTGAAGCCAGCAAGGCGCAACTCCTCCAGTATACCATCCCCACCAATTACATAAACCTGAACATTGAGAAGAAGATGAAGCAGAAAGAAAAAATAGATATTAGAATATGATGGAAGCGAACCTTGTTTTGAGGAGGGAAATTGTAGAGCTTCAAGTACATGGCAGCTGCATAAGAGGAGGAGAAAATCTCATCCTACAAAAGAGAGAAAGATGAGGAAATGAAATGAAAGGAGAGTGAAGAAGAGAAGAGTGAAGAGTAGAGACTAGAGAGTACCGGGGAAACAGAAATCCCTAAAAAGTGAAACTTTAGGGCGTACTGAGCACGTGACTTGAGGGAGTTGTTGGTGACGAAGACGAGCTTCTTGCCCTTGGAACGAAGAAAGTCGAGGGTTTCAGAAACGCCGTCGATGAGGTTATCTCCCTTCCAAATGACGCCATCGCAGTCGAAGAGGAAGGTGTCCACGGAATCCAGCAGGTGAGTCAGATTCTCACGTGATAGAACCTGGCAACGGTTCATGCTGCTGCTGCTGCTTCTTCTTCACTTGTTTCTGCTTTCGCCCTTTCTTCTTCCTACTATTGGCTGCTTTCTAGCTGCTTCTCTTCTCTTTATTTACCCACGTGCTAAAAATATTTGTTTTCTTTAATCTCAATCTAAGG